>NC_057809.1:513568472-513587269 GCF_018294505.1 Triticum aestivum | reverse complement strand
GACGTACTCCTTCCTCCTATATATACCTATGTGCCCCCAAACGATCAGATACAGAGCCAAAACCCTAATTCCACCGCCGTAACTTTTTGTATCCACGAGATCCCATCTTGGGGCCTGTTCCGGAGCTCCGTCGGAGGGGGCATCGATCACTGAGGGCTTCTACATCAACACCATAGCCCCTCCGATGAAGTGTGAGTAGTTCACCTCAGACCTACGGGTCCATAATTATTAGCTAGATGGCTTCTTCTCTCTTTTTGGATCTCAATACAATGTTCTCCCCCTCTCTTGTGGAGAACTATTCGATGTAATCTTCTTTTTGCAGTGTGTTTGTTGAGATCGATGAATTGTGGGTTTATGATCAAGTCAATCTATGAACAATATTTGAATCTTCTCTGAATTCTTTTATGTATGATTGGTTATCTTTGCAAGTCTCTTCGAATTATCAGTTTGGTTTGGCCTACTATATTGATCTTTCTTGCAATGGGAGAAGTGCTTAGCTTTGGGTTCAATCTTGCGGTGTCCTTTCCCAGTGACAGTAGGGGCAGCAAGGCACGTATTGTATTGTTGCCATCGAGGATAACAAGATGGGGTTTTCATCATATTGCATGAGTTTATCCCTCTACATCATGTCATCTTGCTTAAGGCGTAACTCTGTTTTCATTAACTTAATACTCTAGATGCATGCTGGATAGCGGTCGATGAGTGGAGTAATAGTAGTAGATGGAGGCAGGAGTCGGTCTACTTGTCTCGGACGTGATGCCTATATACATGATCATACCTAGATATTCTCATAACTATGCTCAATTCTGTCAATTGCTCAACAGTAATTTGTTCACCCACCATAGAATACGTATGCTCTCGAGAGAAGCCACTAGTGAAACCTATGGCCCCAGGTCTATCTTCATCATATTAATCTCCCAATACTTAGTTATTTCCTTTGCTTTTATTTTACTTTGCATCTTTATCATAAAAATACCAAAACTATTATCTTATCATATCAATCAGATCTCACATTCATAAGTGGCCGTGTAGGGATTGACAACCCCTTATCGCGTTGGTTGCGAGGATTTATTTGTTTTGTGCAGGTACGAGGGACTGGCGCGTAGCCTCCTACTCGATTGATACCTTGGTTCTCGAAAACCGAGGGAAATACTTATGCTACTTTGCTGCATCATCCCGTGGAAAACCAACGCAGTGCTCAAGAGGTAGCAAGAAGGATTTCTGGCGCCGTTGCCGGGGAGGTCTACGCAAAAGTCAATATACCAAGTACCCATCACATACCCTTATCTTCCACATTACATTATTTGCCATTTTCCTCTTGTTTTCCTCTCCCCCACTTCACCCTTGCCTTTTTATTCGCCCTCTCTCTCTCTATCCTCCCTCTCTTTCTCTATTTGCCTCTTTTTGACTGCTTGCTTTTTGTTTGCTTGTGTGCTAGTTTGCTTGCTTATCACGATGGCTCAAGATAACACTAAATTGTGTGACTTCACCAATACCAACAATAATGATTTTATTAGCACTCCGATTGCTCCTCTTACCAATGTTGAATCTTGTGAAATTAATACTGCTTTGCTGAATCTTGTCATGAAAGATCCGTTTTCCAGCCTTCCTAGTGAAGATGCCGCTACCCATCTAAATAGCTTCGTTAATTTGTGTGATATGCAAAAGAAGAAAGATGTGGATAATGATATTGTTAAATTGAAGCTATTCCCTTTTTCGCTTAGAGATCGTGCTAAAGCTTGGTTTTCGTCTTTGCCTAAAAATAGTATTGATTCATGGAACAAGTGCAAAGATGCTTTTATCTCTAAGTATTTTCCTCCCGCTAAGATCATCTCTCTTAGAAACGATATTATTAATTTTAAGCAACTTGATCATGAACATGTTGCACAAGCTTGGGAGAGAATGAAACTAATGATATGTAATTACCCTACTCATGGTTTAAATTTGTGGATGATTATACAAATTTTTTATGCCGAATTGAATTTTGCTTCTCGAAATCTTTTAGATTCGGCTGCGGGAGGCACTTTTATGGAAATCACTTTAGGAGAAGCTACTAAACTCCTAGATAATATTATGGTTAATTATTCTCAATGTCATACTGAAAGATCTACTAATAAAAAGGTGCATGCGATAGAAGAAATTAATGTTTTGAGTGGAAAGATGGATGAAGTTATGAAATTATTTGCTAGTAAGAGTGTTTCTTCTGATCCTAATGATATGCCCTTGTCTACTTTGATTGAGAATAATAATGAATCTATGGATGTGAATTTTGTTGGTAGGAACAATTTTGGTAACAACGCGTATAGAGGAAATTTTAATCCTAGGCCTTATCCTAGTAATCCCTCTAATAATTATGGTAATTCCTACAACAATTCTTATGGAAATTATAATAATATGCCCTCTGATTTTGAATCTAATATTAAAGAATTTATTACTTCACAAAAGAATTTCAATGCTTTGATTGAAGAAAAATTACTTAAGATTGATGAGTCGGCTAGGAACGTTGATAGAATTTCTCTTGATGTTGATTCTTTGAAAATTAGATCTATTCCACCTAAGCATGATATCAATGAGTCTCTCAAAAACATGAGAATTTCCATTGATGAGTGCAAAGAAAGAACCGCTAGGATGCGTGCTAAGAAAGATGCCTTTATAAGAGCGTGTTCTTCTAGTTCCTATGAAAATAAAGATGAAGATCTAAAAGTTATTGATGGGTCCCCTATTAAATCTTTGTTTTGCAATATGAATCTTGATAATGATGGGACCTTTACCTAGAAGGCGTTCCAAGAATTCGGCATTTTCTGATCTTGATGCTAAAATTGGTAAAAGTGGGATTGAAGAAATTAAAACCCTAGATGTTGCTAAACCCACTATTATGGATTTCAAGGAATGTAACTATGAAAAATTGCTCTTTGATTGATTGTATTTCCTTGTTGCAATCCGTGCTAAATTCTCCTCACGCTTATAGTCAAAATAAAGCGTTTACTAAACATATCGTTGATGCCTTGATGCAATCTTATGAGGAAAAACTTGAATTGGAAGTTTCCATCCCTAGAAAACTCTATGATGAGTGGGAACCAACTATTAAAATTAAAATTAAAGATCATGAATGCTATGCTTTATGTGATTTGGGTGCTAGTGTTTCCACGATTCCAAAGACTTCGTGTGATTTGTTAGGTTTCCGTGATTTTGATGATTGCTCTCTAAACTTGCACCTTGCGGATTCCACTATTAAGAAACCTATGGGAAGAATTAATGATGTTCTTATTGTTGCAAATAGGAATTATGTGTTCGTAGATTTTATTGTTCTTGACATAGATTGCAATCCTTCATGTCCTATTATTCTTGGTAGACCTTTCCTTAGAACGATTGGTGTAATTATTGATATGAAGGAAGGAAATATTAGATTCCAATTTCCATTAAGGAAAGGCATGAAACACTCTCCTATAAAGAAAATTAAATTACCTTATGAATCTATTATGAGAGCCACTTATGGATTGTCTACCAAACATGGCAATACCTAGATCTATCCTTGCTTGTTATGCCTAGCTAGGGGCGTTAAACGATAGCGCTTGTTGGGAGGCAACCCAATTTTATTTTTATTCCTTGCTTTTTTCTCCTGTTTAGTAATAAATAATTTATATAGACTCTGTTTTTGTTGTGTTTTTTGTGTTTAATTAGTGTTTGTGCCAAGTAGAACCGCTGGGAAGACTTGGGAAAAGTCTTGTTACACTTGCTGAAAAAAACAGAAACTTTAGCGCTCATGAGAACTGCTGCCATTTTTATTTGGAAAGTGATATTTAGATAATTCCGGTTGCAGATGATTAATAGATAAATTCCTCACGTCCAGAAATTTATTTTAGAATTTTTGGGGTTCCAGATCTTTCGCTAGATACATATTATTACAGACTGTTCTGTTTTTGACCGATCCTGTTTTTCGTGTGTTGTTTGCTTATTTTGATGAATCTATGGCTAGTAAAATAGTTTATAAACCATAGAGAATTGGAATAAAGTAGGTTTAACACCAATATAAATGAAGAATGAGTTCATTGCAGTACCTTGAAGTGGTCTTTTGTTTTCTTTCGCTAATGGAGCTCACGAGATTTTCTACTTTGAGTTTTGTGTTCTGAAGTTTTCAAGTTTTGGGTAAAGATTTGATGGATTATGGAACAAGGAGTGGCAAGAGCCTAAGCTTGGGGATTCCCATGGCACCCCCAAGATAATCTAAGGACACCTAAAAGCCAAAGCTTGGGGATGCCCCGGAAGGCATCCCCTCTTTCGTCTAGTTCTATCGGTAACTTTACTTGGAGCTATATTTTTATTCGCCACATGATATGTGTTTTGCTTGGAGCGTCTTGTATGATTTGAGTCTTTACTTTTTAGTTTACCACAATCATCCTTTCTGTACACACTTTTTGAGAGAGCCATACATGATTTGGAATTTGTTAGAATACTCTATGTGCTTCGCTTATATCTTTTGAGTTATATAGTTTTGCTCTAGTACTTCACTTATATCTTTTAGAGCACGGTGGTGGATTTGTTTTATAGAAACTATTGATCTCTCATGCTTCACTTAGATTATTTTGAGAGTCTTAAATAGCATGGTAATTTGCTTAACATCCTAATATGATAGGTATTCAAGATTAGTAAAATTTTCTTATAAGTGTTTTGAATACTAAGAGAAGTTTGATGCTTGATGATTGTTTTGAGATATGGAGGTAATAATATCAAAGTCGTGCTAGTTGAGTAGTTGTGAAATTGGGAAATGCTTGTATTGAAGTTTGCAAGTCCCGTAGCATGCACGTATGGTAAACGTTATGTAACAAATTTGAAACATGAGGTGTTATTTGATTGTCCTCCTTATGAGTGGCGGTCGGAGACGAGCGATGGTCTTTTCCTACCAATCTATCCCCCTAGGAGCATGCGCGTAGTGCCGAGGTTTTTGATGACTTGTAGATTTTTGCAATAAGTATGTGAGTTCTTTATGACTAATGTTGAGTCCATGGATTATACACACTCTCACCCTCCCATCCTTGCTAGCCTCTTCGGTACCATGCATTGCCCTTTCTCACATTGAGAGTTGGCGCAAACTTCGCCGGTGCATCCAAACCTCGTGATATGATACGCTCTTTCACACATAAACCTCCTTATATCTTCCTCAAAACAGCCACCATACCTACCTATTATGGCATTTCCATAGCCATTCCGAGATATATTGTCATGCAACTTTCCACCATTCCGTTTATCATGACACATTCATTATTGTCATATTGCTTAGCATGATCATGTAGTTGACATAGTATTTGTGGCCAAGCCAGCATTCATAATTCTTTCATACATGTCACTCTTGGTCCATTGCATATCCCGGTACACCGCCGGAGGCATTCATATAGAGTCATCTTTTGTTCTAGTATCGAGTTGTAATCATTGAGTTGTAAATAAATAGAAGTGTGATGATCATCATTTTCTAGAGCATTGTCCCAAGTGAGGAATTACAAAAAAAAGAGAGAGAAAGGCCATAAAAATAGAAAAGGCCAAATAAAAAAATGAGAGAAAAAAAGAGAAGGGACAATGTTACTATCCTTTGACACACTTGTGCTTCAAAGTAGCACCATAATCTTCATGATAGAGAGTCTCTTATTTTTTCACTTTCATATACTAGTGGGAATTTTCATTATAGAACTTGGCTTGTATATTCCAACAATGGGCCTCCACAACTGCCCTAGGTCTTCGTGAGCAAGCAAGTTGGATGCACACCCACTTAGTTTCTTTTGTTGAGCTTTCATACATTTATAGCTCTAGTGCATCCATTGCATGGCAATCCCTACTCCTTGCATTAACATCAATCGGTGGGCATCTCCATAGCCCATTGATTAGCCTCGTTGATTTGAGACTTTCTCCTTTTTGTCTTCTCCACATAACCCCCCTCATTATATTCTATTCCACCCATAGTGCTATGTCCATGGCTCGCGCTCATATATTGCGTGAAAGTTTATAGGTTTGAGATTACTAAAGTATGAAACAATTGCTTGGCTTGTCATCAGGGTGGTGCATGATGAGAGCATTATTGTGTGACGAAAATGGAGCATGACTAAACTATATGATTTTGTAGGGATGAACTTTCTTTGGCCATATTATTTTGAAAAGACATAATTGCTTAGTTAGTATGCTTGAAGTATTATTATTTTTATGTCAATATGAACTTTTGTCTTGAATCTTTCAGATCTGAATATTCATACCACAATTAAGAAGAATTACATTAAAATTATGCCAAGTAGCACTCCACATCAAAAATTCTGTTTTTATCATTTACCTACTCGAGGACGAGCAGGAATTAAGCTTGGGGATGCTTCATACGTCTCCAACGTATCTATAATTTTTGATTGCTCCATGCTATATTATCTACTGTTTTGTACATTATTGGGCTTTATTATCCACTTTTATATTATTTTTGGGACTAACCTATTAACCGGAGGCCCAGCCAGAATTGCTGTTTTTTTGCCAGTTTTAGGGTTTCTAAGAAAAGGAATATCAAACGGAGTCCAAACGGAATGAAACCTTCGGGAACGTGATTTTCTCAACGAACAAGACCCGGGAGACTTGGGCCCTATGTCAAGACACAAAAGAGGAGGCCACGAGGTAGGGGGCGCGCCCCCCCAAGCGCGCCCTCCACCCTCGTGGGCCCCATATTGCTCCACCGATGTACTCCTTCCTCCTATATATACCTACATACCCCCAAACGATCAGATACGGAGCCAAAACCCTAATTCCACCGCCGTAACTTTCTGTATCCACGAGATCCCATCTTGGGGCCTATTCCGGAGCTCCGTCGGAGGGGGCATCCATCACGGAGGGCTTCTACATCAACACCATAGCCCCTCCGATGAAGTGTGAGTAGTTCACCTCAGACCTACGGGTCCATAGTTATTAGCTAGATGGCTTCTTCTCTCTCTTTGGATCTCAATACAAAGTTCTCCTCGATCTTCTTGGAGATCTATTCGATGTAATCTTCTTTTGCGGTGTGTTTGTCGAGATCCGATGAATTGTGGGTTTATGATCAAGTTTATCTATGAAAAATACTTGAATCTTCTCTGAATTCTTTTATGTATGATTGGTTATATTTGCAAGTCTCTTCGAATTATCAGTTTGGTTTGGCCTACTAGATTGATCTTTCTTGCAATGGGAGAAGTGCTTAGCTTTGGGTTCAATCTTGCGGTGTCCTTTCCTAGTGACAGTAGGGGCAGCAAGGCACGTATTGTATTGTTGCCATCGAGGATAACAAGATGGGGTTTTCATCATATTGCATGAGTTTATCCCTCTACATGATGTCATCTTGCTTAAGGCGTTGCTCTGTTTTCATTAACTTAATACTCTAGATGCATGATGGATAGCAGTCGATGAGTGGAGTAATAGTTGTAGATGCAGAATCGTTTCGGTCTACTTGTCACGGACGTGATGCCTATATACATGATCATACCTAGATATTCTCATAACTATGCTCAATTCTATCAATTGCTCGACAGTAATTCATTTACCCACCGTAATACTTATGCTCTTGAGAGAAGCCACTAGTGAAACCTATGCCCCCCGGGTATATCCTCCATCATATTAATCTTCCAACACTTAGTTATTTCTTTTGCTGTTTATTTTACTTTGCACCTTTTTCTCTTTATCATAAAATACCAAAAATATTATCTTATCATATCTATCAGATTTCACTCTCGTAAGTGACCGTGAAGGGATTGACAACCCCTTTATCGCGTTGGTTGCGAGCTTCTTATTTTTTTATGTAGGTGCATGGGACTTGAGCGTGATCTCCTACTGGATTGATACCTTGGTTCTCAAAAACTGAGGGAAATACTTACGCTACAGTACTGCATCACCCTTTCCTCTTCAGGAAAACAAACGCAGTGCTCAAGAGGTAGCAAGAAGGATTTCTGGCGCCGTTGCCGGGGAGATTCACACCAAGTCAAGTCAAGATTTGACTCCCGACAACGAGCCATTTCTGGCACCGTTGCTGGAGTCTACGCACAAGTCAAGACATACCAAGTACCCATCACAAACTCTTATCCCTCGCATTACATTATTTTCCATTTGCCTCTTGTTTTCTCTCCCCCACTTCACCCTTGCCGTTTTATTCATCTCCTTTCCCATTTGTTTTCTTGTACCATGGCCGATTCAAAAAGGGCTAAGGGTTCTCTCTCGGGTTTTACCTTGGATAGTCCTTCTGTCCTCTCTAAGGTCATAAATAATGATGCTATGGAAAGACCTACCAGGGTTATCTATGAGAATTTGAATAATTTTGATGAAGATGATCCCGGAATTTTTCGTTATTTACTTGATGAATCTTTGAAAGATTCTTGGGATAGGCTATTAAGGATCCGAGCTTCACTACAAAAAAATACACTTCTGTGATGATACGTGTTTGTCACAGTAGGTCGCTTTTTTTGTCATGCATGTACATCCATGACAAATTTATGACAGAATCAAGATAGTCATACCTGTGCTATCGTAGAAGTGTTCCATGACATTACCAAAATTATCATCACAGAAGTGTCCACTTCCATGACGATAAATCGTGCGTCATAGAAGTGCTTTCATCAAGGGTGACCGACACATGGCATCCATCGTAACGGAACGTCGTTAAGCTATCGGGTCAGGTTTTGGATCTGATAACCCGTTAACAGCCCCGACCAATGGGGATTTTCCACGTGTAAAATCATCATTGGCTAGAGGAAACACGTGTCGGCTCATCGTTGGTACAGATGTCATCCACTCACTGGACAGAAGGCGCCTATGATACGTCGACACGTGGCACGACCCAACAAGTTTAAATGGGCCGGACCAACTAAAGGCCCACAAGATTTTGTGGACCATAATGGGCCGGCCCAGCTAAAGGCCCGCGTGATTTTGCGGACCATAATGGGTTGGCCCAGCTAAAGGCCCACAAGATTTTGCGGGCCATAATGGGCCGGCCCAGGTAAAGGCCCACAAGATTTTTGTGTGCCATAATGGGCCGGCCTAGGTAAAGGCCCACAAGATTCTTGCGGGTCATAATTGGCCGGCCCAGCTAAAGGCCCACGAGATTTCACCGACATTAATGGGCCGGCCCAGCTGTAGGCCCACAAGATTTTGACGACCCTAGTAGGCTGGCCCATTAACTGTGCCATGTTTTGGGCCAAATGCCGGCCCATATTTGATCCGGTCCATTAATGGCCTGACACGCTCCGCTCCTAATAGTGGCCCATATGAGATCCGGCCCGTTAAAAGCCTACCATGTTCTGGGCCAAATTATGGCCCAGATCAGGTCCGGCCCTTTAAGAGGCTTTGGGCTCAATTATGGCCCATATCAGATTCGGCCCGTCAACTGGACACTATGCTTTTGGGCCCACTTGCTAAAGCCCACTTAGTAATTCGGCTTGATATTAGTTTTGGCCTGTTAAGGGCCCATTTAACATTTCGGCCCTATATTAATTTCGGCTTGTTAAAAGCCTGTCATGTAGTTGGGCCTAACTACGTCCTGGTTTGCATCCGGCCTGCTCGCAGCCGATATCTGATTGGGCCAAACAAGGACCCAGACAATTTTGGCATGTTAAAACCCCGTGATTTGATTCGCACAATCATGGGTCGGGGTTCATTTCGGGCTGCTGCGTAACTAGTAGGAATTAAGAACAATCCTACTCTATATAATAAAGAAATTACATCATAGTAACTAAGAATAAACCTACACTACACAATAAAGGATTTAAGGTATATTACATCCACTGGGCATCAAAGTTCGCCACCAGTGATCATAAAGCGCAACGAAGAAGCAGGTTACAAAAACTGGGCACCATTGCAGCATAACAAAATAATACTGAACCGAGACCACTTCCAAGACAGTTCAAGAAAGGTTAGCCTTGCGGGGGAACTGCTGCGCAAGCTGCTGAGCAAGGCTGTGAGACCGGCCTAGCATGTCGGTAATAGCTTCCACGTGTAGCTGTTTAGCGATGAGGTTCTCATTGGTGTTCTCCGCAATCTTTCTTAGAGATGGGACTTCAAGTCGAAGTTGAGTTGCAGAATGCCTTTCTACTAGAACTTGGGACTGAAGAAGTTGAACTGATTCAGACAATGAATTCTGTGAGCTTGTCTGACTGTTAGTCTCAAGTAACTTGAACACTGCATCAAGACAAGACTTTTGGGTTGTCTCGCTATCTTCAAGATGTTTTGCCTTCTTTGCTGCAATATATGTTGGGTTTGTCTCACAGCCTTCAGCAGACTTGTGCATGCCATCAGGCATATCACCTTGAAACAAAGCAGAGAGATGACAGGTTTTGCACGTGTATAAACAAAGATGATAATTGTTCTGTCAATTCTATCCAATTTCAAATTAGAAAATAAAGAGTATGTTCAAAATATCAATAGCATAATTTGGCATTGTTCATAATGCGGGGAGCTTCACCACACTACTGGATTACCATGTCAACATAACAAGCATAGATGAAGGTCAAAGAAAATCATTGTATCTATTTTGGATAATGTGCATGGCATGTTGTTCATATCATCATCCACATCAGTAAGATAAAACAAGAGATGACAAGGTGCAAACGTGGGCTGCTTCACCACACATTGGATTATAGATCCACAAAAACAAGCATATATATAGGGAGTATTAAGTAATGTGCATGGTATGAATAAGGAATTTGGTTTTACAAGTAAAACTTAGAACTTACGGTTCTTATGAACATGCATTTTGGTAGAAACAACAGTAAACGATAGGGAGTATGAGCAAATTAAATAGCAGTTGAGGATAAAGGCTTTAGAAGGACTGACTTACATTAACAGTTAACACCGGCTTTATAATGCCCTTCTCCATGGCAAGGGAAGGATAACTCAAAAATTTCAGCACAGAATCTTCTTCATAAGCATTGCCTGTACTCTACATTTTGTAGAGAGTAATTATAGATATGATAATACTGGAAGGGATAGAGGATAATGAAGATAAGATGCAGATTGATGCTACATAATCAACTACCAATCCCTGGAAGTACAAGCGTTACAAGACAAAATGTACTGACAAGAGCAATGGGCTACACTTCTACACTGGCATTGTCTGTGTATTCTACTTGTTGGTAAGATTAAATATAGATCTGATCTTTTTTAGTAAATGGTGGGCGAGGGAGATAAGATGCAGAATGCTACAAAATGAACCAATCCCTCTTCCCATAATACAAGAGTGTTTTGAACACTGGTGTACTGTACAAAACATTCTTATATTATGGGACGGAGGGAGTAGCTGTTAATGTAAGTACAGTGATAGACCATGTCCAGTCCTTACAAGAGGACTGCAGAGCTAAACATCTTCAAAAGCATTGGGTTGATTCTAAATTTCTGTAAGAGTCCATATGGATCTTATAATGTCCACCAAATGGACGATTACGAGGCTAACATGTGCAGTGATGCTACATAATCAAACAGCTATGAAAGTAAGTACGGTCATACAGGGCAAGAGGTACTCACAAGAGCAATGCAGTGTGCAGTATAGTTGTGAGATTCTGTGGTCCCTTGAGAACGAGTGTTCTTCTACTAACAGTTTTCGTACAAGTGAGACATTAAGGCAAATGCAGAAATGTAGTTCAAATTGTGATGTGATATCATAGACAATACATTACACTGTAGCCGAGACCAATGTGTAACAAGATTATTCCAGTCGCCATCGGATAAATGTAGCACCGGAGACTTTACAGAAATTTAGTTCAGAGGCTTGCCATCGAAGTGCGCTTGCCTCAGGTAGGAACGATACTTCATCAACGAGTGCTTGAAAAGCGCAACCAACCCTTGCTCGTCTTCACAATCCAGTTTGCGCCTCGCCTATTTAAAAGAATGAAATCTTGTGTCTTCTGTCAGCAGAAACATATGCAGTAATGACCATGAATAACATTAGTACATTACTTACGCGTAAGTTGCAGAGGAAGACTGGAAATTGTTCTGTGTCTGCGGTATAATCTTTCCATGAAGGAAAGATGCGCACAAAGTTCCTGACAACAACATAAGCCTCGTCTTCTAAACTAGGAAGAAATGGAACAGGGGTCCTATTTGCTGCAATCGGGGCTCTCTCTGATTCGAAAAGGGATTTGGCAACTGGATTTGGTGTACTCTTTGCTGGAATGGGGGTTTTGCGTCATACAGCTGGTGCTATGTCAACTGGCATAATCATACTGTTTGCTGCAGTTGGGGTCTGCTGAGTTGGGGCATCAGAAATGACTAGTCTAGTAGGGCTAGAGTCTGCTAGAGTTGGGGTATTTTGTGGGTCAGGTGATATTGCAACTACACCTAATGGGCTATTTGATCTATTAGGTGCCACTACCTTTTCCAAATACTTTGCTTGTGCTCCTCCATGATCAGCAATCACCCTCTTCCTTTTGAACGTCTGATACACAAGAACAACATTTGAATGGATAAATATGGTATGATGACAGATGGAATATGTACTGAAAATGGATAGGCAGGGTGTATTCACATACACGATGTGTAAACTAAGCTAATGGTAGTTTAACAAAGTAGAAGCAATGCAAAGCATCAGTTGCAAGATATGTGCGAGCAATGTAACCTTGGAAAGTTAGAGCAAGTACCTTGATGGGTGAATAAGATAGGGCATCTTCCTCTGACTCCTCCACTAGGGAGCTACATTGACTTAGGTCTCCCTCTAGCTTAGAATCACTGTTAGGATCATATTCTGAGAATGAATCTGTAGGTGGAGAGTGTTTGCATTGCATTGCATCCAGACTTGATTTTAGTCCCTTAATGCCAAGTTTGAAAGCCATGGCATTGTTCTGCTTTATTCTTTTCATGCGCGCAAGCTCATAATCACTATGATGCTATTCAGAATCTGAGATTCATGAAAACATAAAAAGTAGTCAGATTATCTATGGAATGCATTGCGATTTCAACTCGGAGAGTGTCTCCCTATAAACCCCTGCATATGCAAAGTTCACCTCCCCAACCATGCTGACCAGACCACACACAGAGATACACACCCGAGCGGCGAACATGCATTTTCGAAACTAATTTAGGAACATTTAGCTGACCAATTAAACAACTCTATTTTAATAATATCAGATTCATATTTGAACAACTAAGCTTGTTTAGCTTGATGGGTGGACCAGTGTTATTATGACAAGAAGCATGTATTCTGATCGTATAGTGATCATAAAAGGGGGAAACTCTAAGCATATATTTTTTTAGCAAAAGAGGGTTTCCCCTCTGATTTCTATTAAAGAAACCACCACGGAACCAACATGATCAATTAAACCCTAAGCATGATCAATTAAACCGTATTATCGTTGTGCCATGGCAGATTTGAAGCTGCAAACCGGAGAAATGATATTTAGCATCCATTGTTTGCTTCGAACTAAGAACTAAATTCTAAGAGCTGAAAAGAAAGTAGAGTAACCAAGTTAAGATCTATTTTTTGGTTGAGATCAAAAGGTTGAGGAGATATGAAGTACCACCTCTCTTGTGGCGCCGTGTAGGCATCGGGGGTGCGATGGCTGTCGGTGGCGTTGAAGCAGATCTGCGACGGTAGACGGGTGCATCGGGGGATAAGTCTCGTTGCGGTGGAAGAGAAGGTCGTGTGAGCGGCCCCGGCAAAGAGGACGACGGCGCCGATGAAGCGAGAGGACGCGATGCAAGGCTATTGGTCCATCGCCGTGGATGAGAAATGTCCATCTCTAGTAGTGGACGATGCGGTCTTGGTAGGCGCTCCGGCATGGTGGAGGACGGTGGCGATGGATGTGGTGGACGATGATGACGATGGATGGGGTGGCGGACGGAGGCTGGTGTGGGAATGGGGTGTTCTAGCGCGGACAGCGTATGAATGGGAAAATGGAGGGAGAGGTACAGGGAACCATGTTTTTGGGATGCGCCTGTCTGAAATATGGGAAAGTTACGAACTTATCCCCCGTTTCAAATTTGGACATCTCGTCGGTTGGGGATAGGACGGTAATCTCGCATCTCCCAAATATTTGCCGGTAACTATTTCGGGCGAGGAGAGGGTGTTTTGCCGCCCACGGTCGGCGCCCACGGTGTATGAACGGGGCTGACAGGTAGGGCGGTTGTGTCACGTTTGATGGAAGTTACACATCTGCCCCTATTTAAATATTAGCCTACATCGATTTCGGGCGAGGAGAGGGTGTTTTGTCGCCCACAGTTTGCGCCCACGGTGTATGAACGGGGCTGACAGGTAGGGCGGTTGTGTGACGTATGATGGAAGTTACACATCTGCCCCTATTTAAAATATTAGCCTACATCTATTTCGGACGAGGAGAGGGTGTTTTGCCGCCCACCATGTATGAATGGGAAATGGAGGGAGAAACAGAGGTTTTTCGGACGAGCTTGAATCAAATGAGTTTTGCCGCCCATGTTTGATGCACACCGTGTCGGAATGGGCTCAGAGGCGGTCGTGTCATGTCTAATTGAAGTTACCAACCTACCCCTATTTAGAGCAGTGGAAATCGGGCCGATGGATTGTGCGTGTAATGGGTAGACAGTAATTTACATCTCCCAAACACTTGGCTTCGGGCAGCCGATGCGGGAGTGGACGTTTTGTTGTTTCTTTCGAATTTTGGGACAATAAGCATCCACGTTTACACTGGCAACTAAATTCGAATCCATTTTGTATTCCTATATGAATCTTTATAAATCATTCTATGTGTTTTTATATATCTTCAAAAGGACGACAAAGATGTATTCTACTGTCATATATGAATATGGTTTACAAATGTCGATACTCAAATTCAGAAACTAGAATCCAGTTTAAGGTGAATTCGAATAGTTGGAACACTTCATGTCCAACTCAAATGTCACATGCAGCATAATGTGTACTCCCATTTAGATATGTACACAAGCGATGTATCAAGATTCAAATACCGAGTCAATCAACCAAGAATGTACGGAACTAACAGACATATAAACACTTATAGAGTATATGGATCAGTAATATCAACTAACATACATAAGCCAGACTGCTGTACTTTTTTTTGGCTACAACATCATCCTTTTTTAGCCAGCATCTTGGCCCTTTCCGATGCGTGCCACTTATGGTCCATCTATACTACTATTGTTGAATGCACATTCAGCCCGATTGGCATATTTGTAGGTCTTGCACAGCAATCCAAATGAAATGTCTCCAATTCTTATCAATTAATACCGACTTGTGCTCAAATAAAATTACAAACAAAAAAACAAAAAAACAATTATTACATGATCTCAAAAACAAATGGTTTGATTGATTACATGAACAGACAACACAAAGGTTATTCAACTATGGAAAGAACATTTCACCTATGATTTACCAAGTAGGAATTTAATTTCCTTTTTTCCTTCAGGACCTTAACAATCTGGTCAGTCTCAGCTTGCTTCGTTTTGAAATCCACCAAATATTTAATGGTTGTCTTGAGTACTGCTTGTGATTGTGTTGTTTGCTTCCTCAACATGTCAACTTCATCTCTAAGTGCAGAAGTAGAATCTCTTTCTACCACTAGTTTAGCCTCTAGAGCATCAGCAGTTGGCAATTCATAATGCACGATTGGGCCGGTGCCACTGCTGTGGGATGATGCAACGTCCATGGGGACCTTGCTCTTTGATCTTGGGCTAACCTGTTTTGCCATTAAAGTTCCGATTGGTTTCAGAAAAGTTGAAGTTAGCAAAACATCTCAACTGGGAGTTATAACAGCAAACCAGTTAAACAAACAAGGAATTAAAGATTTTCAATTGGATGCTGAAAAGTAGTTATTAACATCATTGTAACCCGCTGTTGCAGCAGCAAAGCAGTTAAACAAACAAGTAGATATTTAAGTTAAGGCAAACAGGTAATTCTTAATAGTAAGTATCAAACATTAACAGGTTGTGCCATTATGTAATCAGTAGCAAACTAAATTAAGCCAAGCAACGTAATTGAACAATTTTGCAATAAGTGGCTAACTAAATTTCCGAGAAGCAGGTAACTGAACTTACGCTAGTTCTTTGTACAGACACACTGCAACTTCTTTTTCGCTTACAAGGTTGTACGAAGGAGTCCATGGCATCAATTGCTTGGATACGCAGTCCCAATACTTCTTTCTTCCCACACTGTATGGGTAAGTCGAATGGTTAATCTGGTAAGATGGTGTGTTCTTGATATGTTATATGAGGACGTGTAGTCAGACTAGTTGTAGCCAAACACATCACACTGGCTTTTACTATATATTTCATGCGATTACTTTTGGCATATCGAGATCTAAGCAATCTACAATAGGATGAAAAGACTGGCATCCTTCACATTATTGGCGAACTCAGTTCATAGAAACAAGCAATTCAACCATTCTGTGGGTAAATCAAAAGCGTCACTGGAATATTTTTCACTATCCAATCATACACGCAAATAGGGGCGACGCCACCATAGGGGCTGGTATGGGCGGCCGCCTCAGGTGGCTGGAAAGTGTGCACCTAGTTTGAGTCATCCAGGTTGGCCCACGCTAGTTTTGTTCGTCCCAATGCACGAGCAGGCAATGTAAAAAATGAAGAAAAATGTTTCAATTTGGATGGGCCAATAACATAAGTGCAAGGCAGGCCCTATAGCAGGCCCGCGGCCCAAACAAGCGCCTCCCATATCGATCGACACCGGGGAAATCCCAATTCATTCGCTCCAGCCTCCAGTCTGGTTCGCTCCTAACCTAGCCGCCGCTGGACAGACCGACGCAGCACTTCCTCGCGCCCTTGTTGGAGGGCGGTCGCCGGGCTTCAAGCGAACGGAAGGACAAGAAGATGAAGATCCAACCCTGGGTGTAGCCTGCGTGGGAGGCAGCGGCGGCAGCACGGGCATGGCATCGAGCTTGTGCAAACGGACAGTCGCAGCTTGCAAGAGTAGCATGCGCAACGAGCAGGTACATCACATCCCTGATTATATCTAATTCAACTCTTCAATTTCTGGCCAATAGGTAAACCTAACGGTGTTGTAAAACTGCTTGTATGTAGGGAATCTATGAGAAAATGAAACCAATTTCTACTTATTTTATAACTCCCCCAATCAATACTGAACTGACTGAATCTGATGTATCTAATCAAGTTTCCGGTGCAAACATACAAGCTCATGTTGTTCTTGAGCCTGAAGTGTCTAATGAACAGACTGCTAATGAAGGATTTGATGCAAACATTTTACATGCTCCTGGTGATGAACATATAGTGTCTAATGAGGGATCTAAAGCAAGCATTTTGCAAGCTCATTGAAGGATTTACTGTCTAATGATGATCTACTATGTTGAGAGAGACAGAGATTTGCAGGCATTGATGACAAGCAAATTATAGTGCATTTTCATAGCTTGAGGAAACGTCGAGGCCATCTACCAGAAAGTCCCTGTATCATGACAACATAGCATAAATACTTTTCTAATCTGTTGTTTGAAACTATTGGCATACTTGTGCAGGATAGATATATTGATATGCAGTTTGCGCACTGGTTATACGTGCAATTACACTTCGATATTTTCAGCCAGAGAACGAATAATTCAAGCAGGTACAGACCATGTTTGTAGTCCTTGTACACCATGTTGCATTTTGTGTTTCTTGGTGCTTGCATCATTTAGTGTTTATAATCTGAACTACTTTGGATCATTAGCTGGTTTTCAAAGTGCATGTAGCTTCACATTTCTCAAGTTATGTCGATTTCCGGAGTGCAAGTGCCTTTGTATTTTTTAAGTTAAATGTTCACCCCTGGTAACTTGAATTCGTGGATCAGCCACTGCACACAAATCATACACGAATGCCAGTACGAATTAAATGAAATGCAGGGACTTACGCTAGCTCGTTGTACAGGCTCACTGCAGCTCTGCTTGTGCTTGGGATGTTCCATGTACAAGTCCATGTTACCACTTGCTCGGATGTGCAGGCCTTGTGCTCCTTGCATCCCCCTCTGCATTTTTGACATGGCGAATGGTTGATCAAATAAGAGGAATCGACCTTGATGTTGTACCAGAGGACAGATACTTACAAGGTTATTCGGGTGTGCAGGATGTGTACCAGATGCTGTAGCGCCATCATGCTTCGCTAAAATATGGATTTGCTTGTTTCAGATGATATCTCCAGAAGAAATAAGAGTTAAGGTCAGAGTTGCATAGGCGTGTAAGCTAAGAGAGTAGTGAAAGGATATCCAAACATCGTCAGAACAGTGCACAAGGGAGTGATGTGTGGATACCTAGTTCGGGCCGGTGTTTGGCATGCTCGCCTAGCTAGAATGCGGGTCACTTCAGAGCCATTGAGGGTGATGCGCTGGCATTGGCTGGCCGCGCACGGATGCAGATCTTGAGTGGCAGCGGAGCACTACGATGCGGTGGACGAGACCGTTGGTGAAGCCCCAACGGCCTCGGGGGGCGGAGGTGTGACGATGTGCTCGGTGAAGTAGCCCCGATGAGAGACGGCGTCGGTGAAGCGCACTTGATGCGGTGGAACTCAGTGTCT
This sequence comes from Triticum aestivum, assembly GCF_018294505.1. NCBI lineage: Eukaryota > Viridiplantae > Streptophyta > Magnoliopsida > Poales > Poaceae > Triticum > Triticum aestivum. Next base: position 513,568,798 of record NC_057809.1, on the reverse strand, counting down.
GTGAGGCACGTCGATTGCGGCGGCCGACGTTGTCGGTGGACCACCCGGTGCGGTGGACGAGGGCGTAGATGAGGTAGCTTCGGTGCGATGGTGAAGCGCCACCGTCGTCTTCGTCGTCGTCGTCGTCCGGCACAGAGGTGGGGAACGGTTGGGAAAGAGACGAGACGAGGGGCGATTCGAGGGTTGGCGGTGAATTAGGGATTTGAGCAATCTAGGCGCGAAAGGGGACGATGGAGAAGAGAGATTTTGCAGGGCTGGAATTGGGGCCGCCAGATATTTCAATCTGAAACATGGAAGCGCGAACTTATATTGTCGCCGTCCTTTTT
>NC_057809.1:513128254-513216058 GCF_018294505.1 Triticum aestivum | reverse complement strand
GGCCTTTTCCAAAACGCGACGGCTTCACAGGCATTCGCCTTCTTCACAGGCTCCGGGCCTTTTCCAAAACGCGACGGCTTCATAGGCATTCGCCTTCTTCACATGCTCCGGGCCTTTTCCAAAACGCGACGGCTTCACAGGCATTCGCCTTCTTCACAGGCTCTGGGCCTTTTTAGGGGTAGAACCTCCGGAGGTGCTGGATGTTCCATGCGTTCTGGACTGGCGCCCCCTCCTGAGTCTCCAAGCGCGCGAAGCCGGGCCTGGAAACATGAACAACTTTGAACGGGCCCTCCCACATGGGAGAGAGCGTGTGCAGCCCCTCCCTGGAGAGAACCCGCCTGAGAACGAGGTCTTCTACCTCGAGAGTTCTGGGGCGGATGTTGCGGCAGTGATATCGCCGCAGTGCTTGTTGGTACCTCGCCGCTCGCAGCGCGGTTTCTCGGTGATGTTCCTCCCCCAGCACGAGGTCCATCCCCCGCATGGCGTCCTGCTGCGCCTCGTCAAACGCCAGGACCCGCGCGGAGCGACGTCTGACCTCGTGAGGGAGGACCGCTTCAGATCCGTAGACCAGGAAGAACGGGGTCTCTCCAGTCGGCTTGGTCGCGGTTGTGCGGATGGACCACAACACAGACTGAAGCTCATCGTACCAACCTCTGCCGCAGGCCTCCAGCTTCTTCTTGAACGTCCTGGTCTTGAGGCCCCTCAGGACCTCCGCGTTGGCTCGCTCGGCCTGGCCGTTGCTTCGGGGGTGCGCCACCGAAGCGTAGCATATCTGCGTTCCAAGGTTAGCACAGTTTGTTTTGAAGAGGTTACTGGTGAACTGCAAACCGTTGTCCGTGATGATGCGGTTCGGCACCCCGAACCGGCTCACGATGCCCTTGATGAACTTGACCGCGGAGCCCGCGGGAATGGTGCGGACAGCCTCTGCTTCAGCCCACTTGGTGAACTTGTCCACGGCGACGTAGAGGTAGCGGTAGCCACCTGTCGCTCGAGGAAACCGGCCCAAAATGTCCAGCCCCCAGACTGTGAATGGCCATGAAAGGGGTATAGTCTGCAGGCCCCCTGCTGGCTGATGGATCTGCTTGGCATGGAACTGGCAGGCCTCACAAGCTTTCACTAGTTCGACGGCGTCATTGAGCGCGGTGGGCCAATAAAACCCACTACGGAACGCCTTGCCAACGAGGGTCCGTGATGATGAATGATGCCCACAGTCTCCACTGTGTATATCTTCCAGCAGTTCCTTCCCTTGCTCCCTAGGGATGCAGCGCAGGGATACATCGTTTGGTCGCGTCCGGTAGAGCTCTCCATCCTTGATGCAGTATGCCGTGGCCTGGCGTGCCACTCGCTCCGCTTCCTCCTCCTTCTCCGGCAGGGTCCCTTGTGTTAAGTAACTCCGGAGCTCCGTGATCCAACATCCCTCCTGAGGTTCCATCGTCAGGAGCAGGCGTGCTCCTGAGGCTGGGCCACAGGCCGGGGCTCCTGAGGCAGGTGGCTGGGGGAGCTCCTCCCGGGGCTGAGCCGTGTTTGATAATGACGGCAGGGCCGAGGGCTTGAAGAGCCGCTCCTCGAAAACGCCAGGCTCCTAAGGTAGCCGCCTGGATGCCCGTTTGGCGATGTCGTCGGCCTCCTGATTGGTGCCACGGGGCACATGCTGCAACTCCAACCCCCAGAACTGCTTCTCCATCCTGCGGACCTCCGCAAGGTAGGCCTCCATGTGCTCATCCTTCGGCTCGTACACCTTGTTGGAGAAACTGACAAGGAGCTGCGAATCGCCCTTGATGGTGAGGCGTTTCACCCCCAGGGCAGCTGCGGCCTTCAAGCCCACTATTAATCCTTCATACTCCGCTATGTTGTTGGAGACCTTTTCACCTTGCTAGAAACAGAGCTGCACAGCGTAGTAGAGCTTGTCCTGTGTCGGGTGGTAGGTGCGACATATGCCAACGGGTGGCTTATCATTGTGGGAGCCAGTAAGATGTCGCTGGTGCCTGGAAACGGGATGAGGCGAAGACATGCACGCTGGCGAATCTTACCCAGCTTCGGGGCTCTCCGTGGAGATAACACACCTACTGCTGCTCTGCGGGGTCTCCGCATGATCACTAGATGAACAAGTAGCTACACGATGCTCCTTGAGCTGTTCGGCGAGAGGAGGAAGAAGGGCACGGCTCGCTCTCTTCTCCTCCCTATGTGGTGTCTAAGACTAGCAGGGATCAACCCTTTTGCATGGGCATCCCGGGGGGTTTATATAGGCCTACCCCCCGGGGGTACAATGGTAATCCGGCTGGGCATGGGGCCCAGCCGTCTGTGTCTACACTCGCCGGCTTCTGCGCCGACTGCCGGGGCCCGCCGGCTGGTGGGTCCCGCCGGCTGCCGGCTCCTTGGTCGACAGGCAGGCCCCACTATCCAGGGCCCGGTCGGGGGCTGGTTACTGTTGCTCAATCCTGGTGACGAGGGCTTCGCCGAGGGGGCGTGGCTACAGTGCCGCCGTCCGGCGGGTGATCGCTGTAGCCTCACCGCGTCTTGTCTCCTTAATGGGGCGTCTCCTTCGAGGGAGGTGGCAAGCCGGCTATGGAGAGCCGGCTTTGTCTTGGGCCGACTGGGGGAGGCCTGGCCACCTTCAGGTGTCTCTCTGCCCAAAGGGGCCCACTGCCCGTGGGCCGCACTGGCAGCCCGTCGTGGATGACATCAGGGTCAACGTGGCAACAGTGCCGCACCGAACGGGTCATGGCCACCCGTACGGCACACTGTGCCAGGCGTGCTCCGGGATTCGGGGGTGGCAGGCTTTACTGTAGCCACGCCCCGTCACATTGCCGTTATGAGGACGCAGACTTCGAGGGTGCGATCTTAACCGCTTTGTGGGAGCCGGCCTCTAGGAGTCGGCCTTCTCGTGGCCGGCTTCTCGGAGTCGGCCCTCCCGCGGCTTTCTTCATGAGGGCTGAAGTCGGGCCGCCTTCCGATAGTCGGCCAGGGGGACAGCCGGCAAGGGGAAGGCGGCCCCGCATCTTGGATTCTTGAGGGACGGATCGGCTCGTAATTTTTTCAGAAGGGCCAGGGGTGCCGGCTAGGCTACCCGTGGTCATTTACTCCGACATCCTGAGTGGGCGATATAAGCACCACCCCAGCCCCAGCGCCATGCCTGGAGAACGCTCCATCGAAGTACATGACCCAGCCTTCTGGCGCCTCGCTTCCCGGGGAGAGGAACCGATCCTCGTCGGCCTTGAGGCCTGGTGCCTCCGTCCATTCTGCCACAAAATCCGCCAATGCTGCTCCCTTGATGACTCTGGTCGTGCTGAATTCGAGCTAAAACGCTTGCAGTTCTATGTTCCACTCAGCAACCCTTCCAGCTGAGTTAGGGCGCCTGAGCACTCTCTCCAGGGGGTATGACGAGACGACCTTGATGGGGTGCCCCTGAAAATAGTGCCGCAGCTTGCGTGAGGCCACCAGCAGCGCGAGGAGGAGTTTCTGAGGCATGGGGTACCGTGCCCTCGCATCCCGCAACACCGTGCTGATGAAGTATACCGGGTGCTCTACGAGGTTGGGTGCATCAGTATCGGCGGCTCCCTTTGGAGACCACGGCGCCTCTTGAGGCGATGAGGCCTTCCGAGGCTGGCCATCTGGGGGAGGGGCCTCTTCCGCCTCTGATGCACTCCTCTGCGGCGGCTGATCCTCCTCAGCCACGGTGGCGGTTTCTGTGGGTCTTCCTTGTTCCTGCTTTGCCTTGTTCCGGGCTGCTGTTGCGGTTTTGATTCGACGCTCCTCTCTAACCGCCACCAGGGCTGCGCTGGCGGAGTACGGAGTGGCGGCGAGGTAAAGCACCAGGGGCTCTTGAGGGCGCGGAGCCACCATGACCGGTGGGCTGGTCAGGTATCTCTTGAGATCCTGGAATGCCTTGTCGGCCTCTTCAGTCCACTCAAAGGGCCCCTTTTTCTTCATTAGCTGGAAGAAGGGCAGCGCTCGTTCCCCCAACTTGGAGATGAAGCGCCCTAGCACGGTCACGCGCCCAGTGAGCTTCTGCATTTCTCTGTGGGTCTTCGGAGGGCTCATGTCTTCCACCGCCTTGACCTTTTCTGGGTTAGCCTCGATGCCTTGGTGGGACACGAGGAAACCCAAGAGCTTTCCCGAGGGGACTCCGAACACACACTTCTCTGGGCCGTAGGTTCACTTCGTTGAGGCTCGCGAAGGTTTCCTCCAGGTCTTGTATCAGGGTCCTGGCCTCCCGAGACTTTACCACAATGTCATCGACGTAAGCTTCAACATTCTTCCCGAGCTGCGGGCCCAAGGTGATGTGCATCAGCCGCTGAAAGGTCGCCCCAGCGTTACGCAGCCTGAACGGCATGCACGTGTAGCAGTACACCCCACACGGGGTTAGGAAGGCTGTCTTTTCGACGTCTTCTACCGCCATCTTGATCCGGTGATACCCAGAAAAGGCATCCAAGAAGCATAGCAGGTCGCATTCCGCGGTGGAATCGACGATCTGGTCGATGCGGGGAAGCCGGAACGGATCTTGCGGGCATGCTTTGTCGAGGTTGGTGAAGTCGACACACATGCGCTCCTTCCCTCCCTTCTTTGGCACAACGACAGGGTTGGCCAACCAATCCGGGTATCGGACCTCGCGAATGACCCCAGCGGCTTCTAATTTGCGGGTCTCTTGGACGATGAAGGCTTGCTTTTCTGTGAACTGCCACCTGGCCTTCTGCTTCACAGGGCGCACGTTGGGGCACACGTTGAGGTGATGCTCGATTACTCTCCTAGGGATCCCTGCCAACTGGTCAGGCTCCCAAGCGAATACCTTCTTGTTTGCGCGCAGGAACTCGACCAGGGCCTCCTCCTGCTCGGGTTCGAGGTTGGTGCCTATGGTGAAAGTGGCGTTGGTGGACCAGTCCTCATCGACGGGTATCTGCTTGGTTTCTTCCTTGTCCTGGGTGAACAATTGTTTCCTCTTTGCGGGCGCAGCCCCCTTGGGCTCGGGGGTCTCCAAGTCGGCGGGCCACGCCGACGCCGCCGTCTTGAAGGCGAGCTTGATCACCCGCAGTGCGTCTCCGGTGTCCCCGTGCACGGTGAGGACACCGCTGCTCCCGGGCATCTTCATGAGGTTGTACACCGGGTGCGTCGCGGCCATGAATTGGGCCAGTGCTGGGTAGCCGAGGATGGCGTTGTAGGGGAGGCCGATGGGGGCGATGTCGAAGTCGACCAGCTCCGTGCGGAAGTTGTTGTAGGTGCCGAAGGTTACTGGGAGCCGGATCTGTCCCAAGGAGCTAGATGACCCGCCCCCAACGCCTAAGAAGGGCTCGCTGGGTTGCAGCCGTTCCAGGGGTATGCAGAGGAGGTTGAAGGCCTCGACCGAGAGCACGCTGAGGCCCGCACCGCCGTCAATGAGAGTTCTGGTGACGGCCACCTGGCAGATGGTGGGGGTGCACAGCATGGGGAGCGCACCTGAGCAGGCCAAGTTGGGGGGGTGGTCCTCCGAGCTGAAGGTCAGGCCGACCTTGGGCGCCACCCAGTCCGGGAGAGCCCCCTGCCGCGTGGAAGAGGCGCTGACCCGGCAGATGAACGGCTTGACGTGGTGACTTGTAGGCGGCGCTTGCGAGCCACCCAGAAGGGCCGCGATGATCGGGGGTGTTGGTGTAGCGCGATGGGCGGGGAAGAGGCCGCGGGGCTCTTCCCAAGAGGCCACGGAGGCTGCCGGCGGGTGGAGCAGCCATGTGCGCGGAGCGCAGGTGGGGGCCATGGGGAGCCAGTTGGCCATGACCCTATCGTCACCTCCAGCTTCGAGGAGGGCCTCCTCGCTCGCCGGCAAGAAGGCCAGCGGATCTGTCGCGCCGCCGTAGCGTGGCGGCATCGTTGGCTTGAACTTGTCCGGCCACCGTACCCGTTGCAGGGCTGGGGCCAGGGCTCGGAGCCCCCTGTCCCCCATGCTGGCGCCGGCGGCCGGAGCGGGCGACGCGCTGCTCATCGCGAGGTAGGTCATGGCGGTGGCGGAAGAGAAAACTCCGGTGCACCCCTACCCGGCGCACCAAATGTCGGATTTCGGGTTCCGGCAGACCCTTGAGGTTCGAACACTGGGGTGCATGCAGAGATTTCGCTTCTTACCTACCTGAACCCCCCGCCTCGCTAAGATCTAAGCTATGGAAAGAACAACACAAGGGACACAGGGTTTATACTGGTTAGGGCCACCGTTGGGGTGTAATACCCTACTCCAGTGTGTGGCGTGGTGGATTGCCTCTTGGGCTGATGATGATGAATGATACAAGGAAGAACAGCCTCGCGAGGGTCTGTTCTTGGCTGGGGTGATGAACTGCTGGGAGGAGTTCAGCCACCCTTCTCTCTCTCTCTCTCTCTCTCTCTCTTTGATCGAACCCCCTCTCTAAAGAACCTCCTTTTCCGAACCCCCCTTTGCTCTGTGGGTGGCTGGTCCTATTTATAGAGGCCCTGGTCCTCTTCCCAAATATCGAGCGGGAAGGGAGCCAACAATGGCGGGCTAATTTGAAGGGGGACAGCTAGTACTAGCTACCCTGACAAAAGTAGTCTTCGCCTGCACAAAGCTCTGGTGGTGACGCCGTCCTGGGCTCCACGATGACCTCCTTCTTGCAGTCTTCCTAGTCTTGGTCTTGTTGCACCGAAATGGCAACTTTTGCCTGATGCCTTGGTACTCCGCGGCTGCGCTTGCCCCCTTTGCACCAAAGAGGAAAGGAGGACACTGTGCGGGCTGGCACCCGCCTGGCGCCCTTGGTCGTCATGGCTTGCGTCACGGGCACCTCGTGAGGTACCCCGCCTTGATCTCTCCGCCCCCATGCGAGCCAGCCTGGTGAGGTCGTGCCTGAGGAAGCTCCGTGTCGTCCGCCCCGCGAGGCTTGGCCCCTCGCGAGGGTCTTGGGTCTGTGTTGATGAAGATGGGCCATGTTGGGCCCCCTTTTGAGCCATGCCGCAGGCCACAGGCAGGCAAGTCTGGGGACCCCCGCCAAGCTGCTTCCCTTCCTGGTCCGCGCGCTTGAAGATGTCATAGACGGCCTTGGCCCCACGGCCAAGGCCGAGGCGCGCGCCCTGTCTTCGGCGGCGCTGACGCGTGTCCTCAGCCACGTCTACCTGCGCGACCCCAACGCCGACCTCAACAGCCTGCTAGAGTCCGTGAGCGGCGACCTTGCCGCCGCTGCCGCTGAGGCCATGAAAGGCCGAGCCGAAGCTTTGCTGGGGAGGTTCCGCGCCTTCAACATCTTGCCCGGGCGTGGTGCTGCCAGCTCCGCGGCCCCAGGAGCCGACGCCACTGGAGAGTGATCCCTTCGCGGCTTCTGTCCTATTTTTATTCCTGCAACATACACCATGCCTCGCGGAGGCGTTTAGACTTGTGTTTGACGTCGTGAAACAATTTATGGCTTGTAATATTTGCTTTGAATTTCCTGGGATTTGCATTTTTCTCCCCTACTTGCTCGCGCTCTACGTCGGCAGGGCCCGGCCCCGCGCGTACCTCACCCAGCGTTAGCCCCAACCGGAATCCAGGACGGGACTAAGGAGTGAGGTGCTATGTGGCAAGTTAGGCTCCTGAGTCGCGATGCTCAGGAGTCCCCCTTGACACACAAGCAACAAGTAGGAAAGGGGGGAACAAGGAGTGGATTGATCGTTCTGCGTCGGCAGGGCCCGGCCCTGCGTGTACCTCACCCAGCGTTAGCCCCGACCGGAAACCAGGATGGGACTAAGGAGTGAGGGGCTATGGGGCAAGTTAGGCTCCTGAGTCGCGATGCTCAGGAGTCCCCCTTGACGTTCAAACGGTTTTCCATACCTTGGCTCCGCTCGGGGAGGGGCGCGTGACGACCAGGTCCGAGGGACCTTGCTGGGTGGCGTGTGCTCGGGCGAGGCCCGGGCGTAGCCCCCGTGTCCAGCCCCCTCACGCGGCGCTCACAGAGGAGGCGTTGCGATGGTGCCGGACACTGAGCTCTGGGCTCCCTGAGGTTGGTACGGCCGGAGGCCGCTCTCAGTTGTTTATCACCAGCGCGGAGCATAGCGCTTCCATATGTGTACGGGCATAGCCGCTCCTGGGCAGTGTCGTCAGCCAGCGCGGAGCATGGTGCTTCCACTGGTACGTGGGAGGGGGCTCCCTTCTAGGAGGAGCCCCCGGGGCGTGTACAGCCCCGCCCTGACACGTGGCCGGCACGGTAGGGCTAGGAGAGGTGTATCTGGGCACTCGTGAGCCAGCGCGGGACTTACGAGGCCCTACCTCGAGGCGGGTTGCGCCTGGCTCTGGGCCTTTATCAATGGTGTGTTCCTGCAGGGTGGTTAGAATGCAAATGCTCTACGTCCTCAGGTCCTGGCCCTCGAGCGAGCTCAGCCGCCGCTGGTACGACAGGTCGCAATGTCGTGGGTCAAGGCCAGGGGGTGAGGGCTGGAGAGCCAGTAGGAGCCCATGAGTCGCGATGCTCAGGTACCCCCGCTTTTAACGTGCAAGCGCTTTGCATGAAAGCAGAGAAGTCCGTGATAAGCAGCAGGTGATAATTGAGCGCGAAAGAGCAAATTCATTTAAAGTAGATGCGGGAAAAGCAAACGCTGCAGGGCCAGGCCCGAGCAACTCGGGGATGATGCAGCCCGAGGGGTGCCCCCAACAAGGTAAGTAAAGAGCATAAGCAAACGGATACATGCCGCAGGGACAGACCCACGCGACCTGGGAATAATGCGGCCCTGTGGGCACTCCCAGCTAAAAACGGATCTTAGAAATATGTCACCTGGTGTCATTGAAGATGGAGTGATGCTGAAGAAGCGGGCGATGCGCGATGAAGATGCCGACCCTCACGAGCCCCCAGGCCCAGGAACCTCGGGAGGCTCCGGGGGCACAGGTGGGTCTCCGAGAGCCATCTCCATCTCCGCCAGGGCCGCACGATGCCTGACCTCCTGAGCCTCCAGAATGCTCCTCAGCAAGCGCTGATGAGCGGCGACCGCGTTCGGCTGGCCGAAAGGCATGGGAACGTAGCTGTGAGGTGGACCCTCGCAGCACCCCACGCGCCACGGCCATAGGCGTTCCTAAGACGCGGCTTGGTTGAGCCCCGGCACGTCGACGCAGACACGCAGCCCACCATCCTCGCCTGGATGTGGGGCCATGGCAGGCAAGCGGCGGCTGCCGCGCATGACTCTCGATTCCTGTAGCTCCTGAGTGTTGCTTGCGATGAACTCTTGAGGGTTTGGTCTTCCTTGCCTTGTACCTTCCTGAGGGAAACATGCCTGGAAGCACCCCTCCAAGTGGTGCCCGAGCGCCTCCCTCGCGACCTTGGCAAAGTCGGTGGCTCTCCAAGAAAGAGCCCCCGAGCCCTGCCTAAGGAGGGCGCCGGGCACGCCTTCCTATGCGAGAGAGGGTGGCGCTCCCTGATTGGGCGCAGATCCTAACCCAACACCTCCGGAGGCGCCCGCCTCCTGATGGCTTGGGCCAGGTGAAGCCTTCTTCTTCTTGGAGGTCGCCTCGGGAAGTCTTCCGTTTCTGCAGTCCGGGCCTTCGATTGCTGCGGCCTGGAACGCGCGCTCAAGTGAACACACTGCGTCCCATTCTTCATAGGGTACGGTGATGATTCCACCGCTTCCTGGCATCTTGAGGACATTGTGTCCATGGTGAGTCACTGACATGAACTTGGCCAGGGCTGGGTACCCGAGGATGGCGTTGTATGGCAGACGGATGTGGGCGACGTCGAAGTCCTTGAGCTCGGTGCGGTAGTTGTTGCGCTGCTCGAAGGTGACTGGAAGGCGAACCTGCCCTATCAGAACAGTGGAACCATCAGTGATTCCTGAGAAGGGTTTGGTTGGCTGAAGCTGATCGTACGACACTTGGAGATTGTCGAACGTCTCGACAGACAGGACGTTGAGTCCTGCTCCGCCGTCAATGAGGGTCCTGGTAACCTGCACGTTGCTGATGACTGGGGAGCAAAGCATCGGGAGGACTCCAACCATTGCCGCGCACTTGAGCTGATCCACTGAGCTGAACGTCATAGCGCACGCGGACCACCTGAGAGGCCACGTGGCCTCAAGCTTGGGGAGGACTGCATTCACCTCGGGAGCAAACTACTTGAAGATACGTTGTGAGGCTGGGGCTTGCACGCTACCCAAGATGCAAGCAATTGCGCACGGCTCCTGGAAGCCCCCAGCCCCTCGTCCTGATGTTGGTCTTCGTTCCTCCATGGCGGTGGCTACAGAGGAGGAAGGCCTGCGTTGCCGCGCGGACGATCCTCACGAAGCTGATCTCTCCAGCCTCCCTCGCGAGGCTAGTCCTGCCAGTGATCCTCGCGAGGTCGGTCACGCCACCCTTGGCGGGGGCCATGATCTTCCCATCGTCCGCCACCTCTTCCTCCTCCTCGGCCATAGCCCCTGTCGTTGCGCTTGGGGCGCCGGCCGACACGTCCATCTCTCACGACCCTGAGCTCTTGACATTCGTTGGTGTTGTGGGTGTGGAGGTCATGGTACACGCAATACCGGCTGCCCTTGGATGACTCGGGCTGATCCCTGCCTCGCTTGGTGTCTGGCTCCGCTGCAAGCACGGCAGCCCCCTTGCGCTTCACGTCCTTGGTCTTGGGCTTCTTCTCTTCCGGGTCAGCAGCCAGGAGTTCAAGGAGTGAAAAGCGCCCTTCCTCAGCCCTGGCGCACTTGGTCGCCAAGTTGAACAACTCTAGGGATGTGCACAGGTCTTCATGAATTACTAGCTCCTCCTTCATCTTGACGTCGCGTACGCCATCGGAGAAGGCCGAGATGATGGCTTCTTCAGTCACCTTGGGGATCTTGAGGTGAGCTGGATGTATTTCTGCAGGGTTTCCCCTTGATGCTGCTTGATGCGGCATAGATCGCTCACAGCCGGGGGCCAGTCGCGAGTGCCCTGGAAGTTGGCGATGAAGCGAGTGCGCATCTCGTCCCAGGAGGAGATTGTGCCAGGAGGCAGGTTCAGGAGCCAGGTGCGGGCCCCGTCCTTGAGCACCATGGGAAACCAGTTCGCCATGACCCTTTCGTCTCCGTTGGCGGCTTCGATGCATAGCTCGTAGAGCTGCAGGAACTCCGCCGGGTCCGTCATGCCATCGTAGCGAGGGGGCAGGTCAGGCTTGAACTTGCCTGGCCATGTGACGCCGCGTAGCTTGGGGGTGAGGGCACGACAGCCTGCTATGGCCACCGGTGCCTTTTGCTGGTACTGGGCTTGCTCCTAGGGATTACCGCGCGCCGCCGCTTGGAACAAAGCGGGGTCTTGCGTGGAGGTGCAGGAACGCGATCTTTGCGCGCCGGTGCTGGGAGCGCGCGAGCACCTTCTTGGGGACGAGGGATCTTCTGGCAGCTCCTTTCTTGCTACGCAGGCGCCGGACACGGAGGGTCTCGCCTTGGGGCTGCGCGCCTTGGAGCCAGGGCGCCTCCTTGGGGAGGAGGTGGTGGAGGCACCTCCTGATCCTCGCCTCCTGCGCGGAATGGAGGGGGAGGCAGCGAGAGGGACGGCAAGGGGGAGCCCCCTGTGGTGCTGACGAGCTCGGTGATGCGGGCGAGCCAGTCTTCGTAGAGGTCGTCAACGGGGCGGTAGTGCAAGAGCTCTCTTGCCAGGAGCAGCGCGGTGTGCGCGTCCGTGGGGGCGCGACGGGCGTGGGACAATGAAGCGGCTGGAGTCAGCGACGGTGTGGCGGTGCGGCCTTCCCACCGTACCAAAGGATGCTGAGATGAGGCCTGCTGCTCGTTCCCCGCCGAGCCGGTGGTGGCGTTGGCGGCTGGCAACGGGGAACGACGAGGGCGTCCGCCAACGGGCGCAGTCTGGGCGATGCGGGTGGCGAGAGCAGCCCGGCGCTCAGCGCGAGCCCGACGAGCGTCAGCCATGGACACGACAGAAGATCACACGCGAACAGCGGAAGAAAGATTCTGGCACACCCCTACCTGGTGCACCAAATGCCGGATTTCGGGTTTCAGCAGACCCTTGAGGTTCGAACACTGGGGTGTGCGTGGAGATCTCTCCCCTACCGATCTACGTCCAATCTCCTCGCGTGATCTAAGCTGGAAACAACGAACAACACAAGGGACACGAGGTTTATACTGGTTCGGGCCACCGTTGTGGTGTAATACCCTACTCCAATGTGTGGTGTGGTGGATTGCCTTAGGGGCTGATGATGAACAGTACAAAGGGAAGAACAGCCTCGCGAGAGGTGTTCTTGAGCTGGTGCGATGAACCGCTAGGGCAAGTTTAGTCGCCTCTCTCTCTCTACTAGGGCTCTACCAGATTTTTGGCTCTCTCCTACTCTGTGGTGGCTAGCTCTATTTATAGAGGCCCTGGGCCTCTCCCCAAATAATGAGCGGGAAGGGCGCCAACAATTGGCCATTTTGAAGGGGAACATATAGTACAAGTTATCCGGACCAAAGGTGGTCTTCGGCTGCCAAAAGCACTGGTGATGACACCGTCTTGGGCTCCACGGTGACCTCCGTCCTGCCGCTCCGCTGGTCTTGGTCTTGTTGCACCGGAATGGTAACCTTTGCCCAATTCCTCGGCCTGTGCTTGCCCCCTTTGCACCAAAGAGGAAACAAGGACACTGCGCAAGTCGGCGCCCACCTGGTCTCGACCGTCATGGCTTGCGTCACGGGTTCCTCGCGAGGTATCCCCGCCTTGATCTCTCCGCCTCCTCGCGAGCCTACCGGATGAGGCTGCCTCTGAGGAAGCTTCCTGTCATCCACCCCGCGAGGCTTGGCCCCTCGCGAGGGTCTCGAGCTTGAGCTGATGAAGATGGGCCATGCTGGGCCCCCACTTGAGCCACACCGCAGGCCGCAGGCAGGCAAGTCTGGGGACCCCCATTCCCAGAACGCCAATAGATTTGGTTTCTTATGTCCAAGGTGAAGGCGAGTCAACCACCAATTCGGTGCGCCGGGTCTCAACTATCATACACTCATTAGATAATATCAACGTCGGCTCAGCAGTTTTAATGTTGGAGAAAAATTGCCGTTTCCTCCCTCTTAAATAGAAGCTTGGGCGACTTAAGCGCCATTGCGGTGACATGGGGGAACTCATGGCAGCCCTTGTCAAGTATGCCAACTCTGATAGTACCAAGGACCCCAAGTCTGATGACGAAAGTACGGGCAAGGGAAAGAAGAGTAGCGGCATGAAGGGACAGGAGTACAACCCGACCAGTCAGGGTGGTAACAGTAAGCACAGAGCTGATGGAAATTTAGACTTCGTGGCCAACACTGGTGTGTGGAATAATAACTAGCGTTGCAAGGGGAGGTCGGCTCAGTCTGGAGGGGGAAAATTAGACCTCGAGGCAATAATGAATCAGCCGTGTCTGAGGCACGGAACACAGGAGAGGCCATCTGCCCATTTGTGGAAGGATTGTTTTATCATGAAAGAGTTCAAGAATTCCCATCTTTTTCAGAATAACCATGGCCCGAATGGTGGTTCAGGATCCGGCTCCCATGGTCCAGGTCATGGAGGTGGCGTTTCGAGTTCTGGTTTTCAAGGCCAAGGCAATCAGGGCGGTTAATATCAACAGAATAATCAGGGGAATCAGCAGTAGTATGGTTATTAGAGTAACCCGAAACAATTGAATAGTGGGCAGTACCACATCTTCACCACGAGTTTATGTAAGCGGGATCAGAATCTCCATAAAATGGCAGTGAACGCCGTTGAGCCGGCGGTGCCCCGTTACTTGCGATGGTTTGAACACCCTATTCTCTGGAGCCGTGAGGATCACCTGCACCGGGTTGATAATCCGGGTCACTTGGCGCTGGTCGTGGCACCTCAGGTTGGAGGATACAAGTTCACTAAAGTACTCATGGATGGACGTAGCAGCATCAATATCCTTTACTATGAAACTTCCCGTCGCATGGGATTGACCGACAAAAATCTTAAGCCGTCAAACATTGTTTTTCACAGTGTGGTGCCTGGTGTAAGTCGGCATATCTAGTAGGTAAGATATCTTTGGAGGTTGCCTTTGGGGATGAGTATGATTCTAGGTCTGAGACGCTAACCTTCGAAGTGGTTAAAATTAAGAGCCCTTATCATGCTCTGTTTGGACGACCGTCTTACTCTAAATTCATGTCAAGGCCTTGTTATGTTTACTTACAGCTTAAGATGTCGGGTCACAGGGGCACTATCACAGTGCATGGAAGTCGCAAGCTAGCCTTGGAGTGTGAAGAAGGAGATGCCGCTTATGCTGAATCTGCCTGTGCAATAGAAGAGTTGAAATTTTACAGGGATAATGTTGACCCGGCGGATATGACATCTTCGAAGAAGCCAACCATGGAGCATGACCCCTTGTTGAAGTTTAAGTCGGCAGATGACACTAAGCTAGTTGATTTTGTTCCTGGTGACTCATCCAAGAAGTTCAGCATCCGTGCTAATCTAGATCCAAAATAGGAAAGCGCGCTCATCGCTTCCATCCGTGAGAACCAGGACATCTTTGAATGGAAGCCTTTAGATATGTCAGGCGTCCCGAGGGAACTCGCTGAGCACACTCTCAATATTGATCCAAATTTTAAACTGGTCAAGCAATTCCTTCGCCGTTTCAATGAAGAGAGGCGTAAGGGTATTGGTGAGAAGGTGGCCCGGCTCTTAGCGACCGGGTTCATTGTTGAAGTTTTTCATCCTGAGTGGTTGGCTAACCCGGTGTTGGTGCTTAAGAAAAATGACATCTGGCGCATGTGTGTGGACTATACGGACTTAAATAAGGCTTGTCTGGCCGATCCCTTTGCTCTCCCCTGTATTGACCAGATTATTGATGCTACGGCAGGTTGTGAGCATTTGAGTTTTTTGGATGCTTATTCTAGTTATCATCAGATCAAGACGTTAGTTAAGGACTAGGAGAAAACAGCTTTCATCACTCCCTTTGGAGCCTTCTGTTACGTGTCTATGCCTTTTGGGCTCAAGAGCGCCCACGCGACTTACCAGCGGTGCGTGCAGAATTGTCTTCATGATCAAATTGGGCGCAATGTTCATGCCTACGTGGATGATATTATGGTAAAATCCAGGAAGAAAGAAACCTTGATAGATGATTTGAAGGAGACCTTTGATAATCTCGGGGTCTACAAGATGATGCTTAACCTGGCCAAGTGTGTCTTTGGTGTGCCAGCAGGCAAGCTCTTGGGTTTTCTGGTTTCAGAACGAGGTATTGAAGCTAACCCGGAGAAGATAAAGGCTATCACCTCCCTGGCTAAGCCGACGTGTATCAATGATGTTCAACGTTTGGCGGGTTGTATTGCAGCCTTAAGCCGGTTCATGAGCCGGTTGGGTGAGAAGGCCATCCCTCTTTATCAGATGATGAAGAAGACAGATCATTTTGTTTGGAGTGATGCTGCTAATCAGGCATTTGAGGCCTTGAAGAAACAGTTGGCTGAGCCGCTGATTCTTGCTGCTCCCATTGATAAGGAGCCTTTGTTGTTATATATGGCTGCCAATAGCTAAGCCGTCAGTGTAGCCATTGTGGTGGAAAGGAAGGAATCAGGCAAGGAGCATCCGGTTCAGCGGTCGGTTTACTACATCAGTGAGGTTCTTATTGAGTCCAAGCAGAGGTATCCACATTGGCAGAAGCTTGTATATTAGGGTGTTCATGGCTAGCCGGAAGCTCAAGCAGTACATTCTGGGTCATCCCATCACTGTGGTTAGTTCTGCTCCTCTAGGAGATATTATTCAAAACAGAGAAGCCACAGGTCGGGTAGCCAAGTGGGCCATTGAGCTTGGACCCCATGGTTTGAAGTGCATGCCTCGCACAACCATCAAGTCTCAAGCACTTGTGGATTTTATCAATGATTGGACAGAGTTGCAGATGCCCGAGGAGAAGCCAGATAGCACATATTGGACTATTCACTTTGATGGATCTAGGCAGCTGGAGGGCTCGGGGGCTGGAGTTGTCTTGACTTCCCCGCGAGGTGATAAATTTTCTTACGTTCTCCGGTTGATGTTCCCTTGTACTAACAATGCAGCTGAGTATGAGGCCTTGCTCCATGGTCTTCGGATGGCTAAGGAGATGAACTTAAGTCGAGTGAGGTGTTTTGGTGACTCAGACCTAGTGGCCCAGCAAGTTTCTGGTACTTGGGATTTCAAGCATCCACTCATGGCGGCTTATCGCCGAGAGGTTGATGCTATCGCTCGCCATTTCAAAGGTTATCAAGTGGAACATGTTGATCACAGGAAAAATGAGGCGGCTGATGCTTTGAGCTGGTTAGGGTCCCATCATAAGCCGGTGCCACCTAACACCTTCCTGGATATTCTGCATAACCCTTCAGTCAAATTGCCTACAGAGGAAGATTTAGCTATTCCTGACCCGGAAGCACAATTAGTGGCGTCTCTTCATGTTATTCCTGATTGGACAGTTTCATACTTGGCTTATATGACCTGGGGCGACTTACCTGAGGATAAAACTTTGGCCAGGCAGATAACCCAGCGGTCTAATTCAATGACCATTTTCAATGGAGAGTTGCATCATCGCAGTCTCATAGGGACGTTCCAACGTTGTGTGTCTCCTGAAGAAGGCTATGAGATTCTGCAAGAGATTCATGAAGGAGATTGTGGTCATCATGCCAGTTCTAATTCTCTTGTAGCCAAGGCTTTCCGTCATGGGTTTTATTGGCTGACGGCTCATGCTGATGTTGAGGATTTAGTCAGTAAATGTGATGGTTGTCAGAAGTTCTCATGACGAGCTCATGTGCCAGCTCAAGAATTGAGGATGATTCCAATTGCTTGGTCATTTGTAACCTGGGGGCTTGATATGGTTGGGCCTTTCAAAAGGTCCAAGGATAAAAAGACCCACCTTTTGGTGGCGGTTGACAAATTTACAAAGTGGGTTGAAGCAGAACCAATTAGTAAGTGTGACGTAGAGACGGTGGTTCAATTCATCAAAAAGGTGATCTTCCGGTTTGGTTTTTGCCATAGCATCATAACTGATAATGGCACTAATCTGCCCAAGGGTGCTATGAAAGAGTTTTGTGAGAGAGAGCATATTCGACTTAACATATCATCAATGGCTCAACCCCAGTCCAATGGTCAAGCTGAAAGAGCCAATCAAGAGATTCTACAAGGCATCAAGCCCCGCCTTATGGTCCCTTTGCAAAGGACGTTGGGTTGTTGGGTGGAGGAGTTACCCTCAGTGTTATGGAGTATCAATACTACCCCCAACAGATCTACGGGTTACACACCTTTCTTCATGGTTTACGGAGCAGAGGCGGTTCTCCCTAGTGACATCCGTCACGATTCGCCCCGTGTGGCGGCCTATGTTGAAGCTGATAATGAAAAAGCACGTCAGGATGCACTTGACCTGTTGGATGAGGAGCGTGGCCTTGCGGCGGCTCGTTCGGTGATTTACCAGCAAGATCTGCGCAGTTATCACAGCCGCCGGGTTAAAACCAGAACCTTCCAAGAAGGCGACTTGGCGCTCTAGCTTATCCAGGATCAGACCGATATGCATAAACTATCCCCACCTTGGGAATGGCCTTTTGTGGTCAGCAAGAATCTGAATAATGGGTACTATCTTATCAATGTTCAAGACCACAAGGACTCATGCACATCGGAGGAGGAGACTCGTCGGGCGTGGAATATCGCTCATCTTCGGCCTTACTATACTTGAGCCACCGGCTCTTGTGATGTACATATCTTGATGATGTATATATTATAATGAAAATAATAAATCCGGCATCCCTGATAATTCAGGGCCTCTATCATTTCATTTCTTCAAAACCGAGTCTTTATTGTCATTTCATATGATCATTTAAGAGGCTTGATGCCCAAGTTACAGGGACCAAAGAGCGTTTGATGCACAACACAGGTCAAACATAGGTAGCCGTTGAGCACAGCTCAGAAACATATCACTTGGGGGCTTCCTGTTCAATGAACATAGATATATTCACCCTTTTGATTGACCTGGACGCCAGGTGTATTCACCAAAAATCTGGGTTATCCGGCCTGTATGCAAGATGCTCCTCGACCAAGTAATCCTGGATGACCCGCCCTGTTCTTAACAAGTCAATCTCTTAAATGAGACCCTGAACTTGTCAAGGTTAAAACATTGATTGGGTCATGAGAGATCCGGCTTACGGAAAGCAAGGATAAGCTCAGGATATTAAGCCGCCTTCCTGGAAACTTGGTAAAACCGGCCTGTTTTGCACGATGCTACTCCAACCCCGCATACTCTTGATAAGTCAATCTTTTAACAAGACCCTGAATTTATCCAGGTTAAAATGTTGATTGGGTCATGTGAGAGCCAGCTAACAAAAGGGTGGATACTCCAGTGGCTATCATGCTAGTTTCATTGAAGTAGAAAATTTTGGATCGGCGGCCTATGAAAGCCTCATTTTTTCTGGATTTTCTATTCATCTTGGATTTATGTTGCCCCCTTTTTTTCTTACCATATAGTTTTTACAGGTCGAGCCAAGCAGCCCTAACTATGTCTCATATTTGGGATGTTACCCCCTGCCCTGGTTATGGACTTTTATGGTCACCAGTGGATTTATACTGGGCATCATGAACCGCCCCGCGGTAAACCGCCAGGGCCCTTGTGATCTGCTTGTGTGCAGGACAAAGGGATAAACAAACTGGTCTATATGAGGATATCATAAACATAAGTTGTGTATCTTAAACTGGCGGATCAGCGGTATCATGCAAAATAAAAATATGCACGATGGCATGGCAGATCAAGAGTTCAACTAGCCTATTACAAGGCATCTGATGGCCCAATGAAGATAGTGTTTTGGAGATGTCAACACAGCAAAGCATTTTGCTTGATAAGCCAGCTCATGACCGTTGGCGGGTTGAAGCCTCCGGGTCATCATGTGCTTCTTCTTCATCTTCAGCTCCTTGCTTATCCATTAGCTGGAAGTCAGGCGTAGCCCAATCGATACCAGTCAATGCTCTAAACATGGCCTCGTCATCAATAAGGTTTGATGGATCAATGTCGGGAGCGAAGGTATGCTTACGAATTGGCAGGATGAGATCTATTACCTGATGAATCAGCGCCTTCACCTTCTTATTATCAGCATCATAAGACGCCTGATACTGTGATAGCTTGGTCTCTTTAGCCAGCCGGGTTGCCAATGGACGCATTGATCTTACTATACCTGCAAAATCATTTGCACTCAAGGGCGTCCCATCTTCGTTTACACTTGGGCAACCATTGGCTAGATCCTCCAGGTCAAGATCTGCTTGACATGCTTTAGCCCGGCTTAGGGCAGTTAAAGCGCCGGCTCTGGCAGAGACTCGTTTTAGATCTTCAATCCTCTCGGGCACTAGTGATTTCCAATGTCTCCTTGATAAGAGCAGACGACAATTTTTTTTGGAGAGCAGTAGCAATGGTCCACTGAGCACCAGTATATAATTGGTCTACCAGAGTGTAGACAGCCTTCAACCGGACGCGCATGTCTGAGCCCAAATTGATGCTTCAAGAGCCTGTATCAATTTATTTATTGATAAGCCATCACAGTTTATAGCAGATTCAATGGGATAAATGGAATCGGGATTAATACTTACCAAAGATAGCTAGTGACATGTTGTTGATTTGCTGACTTAAGCCAGACAATTCATCAGTCACCGGCTTAAGAGCAGCTTCAGCTTCTTCTACTCTTTTTAGTAGAGCTGTCTTTTCAGTTTCCCAGCTATCTTTGTCAGCACTGAAGGTCTGCTTGAGCTGCTCAATGTTTCCCAAAGAAGTCATCAATTTTGATTGGGCCTTGGATGTTTCAGATTGTTGAGTCTTTATGGTGGCCTTCAGATCATTGAGTTGTGAGTCCTTCTCAGTCAGTTCAGCCTGTGATATAAGCACACACAGACAAGATTACAATCATGATTACTCTTTGAAAGGACAATACACGTATTATTCTTGGCACTTGGGGGCTAATGCATATTGCTCTTTTTTTAACACAATGTTTTCAAAGTCCCAAGCACAATACAAGTATTATCCTTGGCACTTGGGGGCTAGTGCCTATTGCTTTGTTCCAAGACAAATTTATGACCCAGACAAATGAGTTAATCCAGTTTATAAAGACTACAAATTAGGGTTGTTGATTTTAAATAGGACGATTAGTCCTGGCTTATTCATCACTGAGTAAGCCGGCCCTTGGGGGCTAAAAATGCACTATTGGTTCTTGTTAGTTAAAGTCCCGGCTTAACATACTTATTAAACCGACCCTTGGGGGCTACACACGCAAAGTTGAAGTACTGATATTACAAGTCCCGGTTCATATTGAAAGTATAAACCGGCCCTTGGGGCTACTGGATTTGATCTAGGCAAATATTGAAGTTTTACAGTACATTCTATTCTATCACGTCCAATAAACTTGGCGGCTAAAGGAAGTATCACTACAAAAAAATACACTTCCGTGATGATACGTGTTTGTCACAGTAGGTCGCGTTTTCTGTCATGCATGTACATCCATGACGATTTTATGACAGAATCAAGATAGTCATACCTGTGCTGTCGTAGAAGTGTTCCATGACATTACCAAAATTATCATCATGGAAGTGTCCACTTCCATGACGATAAATCATGCGTCATAGAAGTGCTTTCGTCAAGGGTGACCGACACGTGGCATCCACCATAACGGAACGCTGTTAAGCTATGGGGTCGGGTTTTGGATCCGATAACCCATTAACAGCCCCGACCAATGGTTCCATGTGTAAAATTCTTATTGGCCGGACGAAACATGTGTCAGCTCGTTAGTGGGTCAGATAGGTGCCTATGATATGTCGACACGTGCCACGGCCCACCACTGGCCCATTTAGCTTACAAAGCCGGCCCGTTTGACTTGGTCAAAAGTTAATGGGCTGGCCCATGAAAAACCTGTTAACGGTCTCTTCGCAAATAGCCCATTTTACGGCCCGTTAACTCATGACCCGTTAGGCACTAAAGGAAATCGTCCCAACAACGTCATGTGAGCCGTCGAATATAACACCAGCCCATTTCACTTTTGGCCCATGTATGGCCCACGACGTCTTTCGGCTCATATGAGGCCTTCGTATCTTTTGGCCCTTTACAGGCCCACGGCGACTCTAGCCCATAATGAATAGTAATTTACTTTGTACCCGTTAACGGCCCATGATTTACATGGGCCGTTTCCAGCCTGTGTTAGCTTTCGGCCTATTAATGGCCCATACGTTCTTCGGCTCCTTTTCGGCCCTTGATTACTTCCGGCCCGTTACCGGCCTGTTCCCCTAATGGGCCAAATTCGGCCCATGGCAAGAGTCGGCCCGTTACTGGCATGTTCCCAAATGGGCCAAATTCGGCCCATGGCAAGAGTCGGCCCGTTACTGGCCTGTTACCCTACTGGGCCAAGTTCGGCCCATGGCAAGAGTCGACCCGTTTCTGGCCAACCCGTCCTATATTCTGGCCCATTAACGACCCGTTATGCCTATGACATAATTAAGCTTTTGCAGTCCTACGGCCTGTTAACGGCCCGTTACCGTGCTTGCCCGATACCAATTACGCCCGATTACGGCCCATGTAGACCCATTTATCCGATGGCCCGAGGCCCACCGATTACAGGCCCATTTATCGATGGCCCGAGGCCCACCGATTACAGGCCCATTTACCGACGGCCTGAGGCCCACCGATTACAGGCCCATTTATCGATGGCCTGTAGGAGACCCATGGATCCTACGGCCCGTATATGGCCCATGGTAGTTGCGGCCACTAGCAAACCAGGGAAAAAGAAGACTAGGAAATAAATAAGGCCGAAACTAACGCTAGGCTATTAAGGCGATTGCACAGATTACATCCACTCGGCATCGAAGATCGCCACCAGTGCAAATATAGGGAACACCCTACACTATACAAAAATGGCTTGCTGTTTTCTTCACCCGGTGGCTGCACGTTAAGAATAAATTTTGTATCGCACCAAAACAAATTACAACTATATAACAAAAGGAAGGTTGGCATAAAACTTAACAGCTCGGTTCATTTGACCTAACTGTTACGTTTTCATGCTGTATTGTCTGATGGAGCACCATAACCCTCGCCTTCATTTCCCCTAGGCTCCTGAACAACATAGCAAATGTCTGATAGTCCAGTTTCAAAACCATGCATATCTTGACGACATTGAGCAATGCTTCTCCTTGTTTCACAAAGGGCCTCTGTTAGGGAATGGACTTGTGTCTGGAGCGCAGATACAACATTGCTTTGAGATTGCATATCTTGATCATGAGGCAGTTTGGACGATATTGCCTTAACAACCAACCCAGTATTATGCAGGAATGTGCTTTTGGCACTGTTAGTGGACAGGTACTGACCCACTGCAGCAAGAGCTGACATTGCGGTTATAGTTGCCTCGCCACCTTCAGAAGTTGGCGGTTCCACCATTTTTTCCATAGCTCGCTGAAAAGTTGAGGTTTTACATTAGTAGTACCAGAACAGAAGATATTAAGGAGGCAGCAAAACCAAAAAAAATAGCTTTGGTCTATATACAGAACTTATTCTGGTGAACCCATGTAAAATAATAGTTGTATTTTATTGCAAAGTACATAATAAAACCAGGTTCCAAACATATGACCATGTACCATCGCTAATGTATTGTCTATTTCTTCACATTGTATTGAGGGCTAAGGATAAAGAGACGAAGTTTAATACGTTAAGCATAGTATGACATCATTCATATCACAAAACAACTAAGAACAGACAAACAGGCAATTGTAACATTGTGTGGGCAAGTCCAGCACGGAACTAGATTATGGGTCAAGATCAAAGGAACATCACTTCTCTCTTTTAAACCTTGTAAGGTGCAATGATACACTAAGACAATTGTGTATAAAATTGAAAAGAGTAATAGACATTGGCTGCAAACCATGCAGTTCAAGGCACAAGTCAGAGTAAGTAGTAGTTAAAAGGCATGAGGATTAAGGACTTACAACATCAGCTTGGACTGGTGTAGTCATGCCCTTGTTCTTGCTGGTGTGACAGTCCTTGAAGATTTCCACAACATTTGGTTCAGGTACTTTTTGGTCCTTGCGGGCTTTCCTCTGCATTTCGAACAAGTCAATATAGATCTGATAATATGGTACAACGAAAAGAGTGAAACAGCAGCTAATTACAAGAGCCTCGCAGTGTGCAATATAGCTACGAGATCATGTCGTCTGTTGGAATTTCACTTTCGTACGGTTGGCCTTGTTCTTTGAACAGTTCACCTACAAGAAGATAGATTTGTGTGGCACATGCGTAAATAGGACTTCAACATGTGATCTGATCACATATATATAATGTACCTAATACTTCGGATCAGACCAGTGTTTAACAAGGCCCCTCCAGTCTTCATCCGATATATTTTCCACTAGAGATGTTTGGGAAAGTTCACTATTAGCCTTGCCTTCAAAGTGAGTTTTCCTCAAGTTATACCAATACTATCGCAGAGCAGACTTGAAAACATGGGTGCAAGCTTGTCTGGTTGCATCATCTTGGCTATCCAACTTGAACCTCATCTGTTAAAAATTATGGGAGTCTCATTATCAGCAACCTAGAAAGTATGGGACAGAGCAAGACGATATTACTAGTTTCACATAACCATACTTACAGATAAATGGTCGAGGAAGGTGTTGAACTGGGTTTCGTCTTTGTCATTCCTGTACTGAATCCATGTTGGGAGGATACGTACATGACACCTAACGGCAACCGCTGCCTCTGATACTAACTTGGCTGACTCTATAGCATCACATGGCCTTTTTAAACCTGCCTCAAAACAGATCTCCATTCTTCCTCCTCTAGATTTAGTTAACCTATCGAGCATTATCCCTTATGTTTGTTTCCTCTTGCACCTAGGTGCTAGTCCAACAACGAACATAGGAAGTGTTAGTGTACATCAAACTGTGAGACTACATATAAAGAAGTATGCAATTGTAACTTGACTCCAGCAACTACCTTCTTGCTGTTGAAGCTCACAAGGTTCATCTGATATTGCCAACTTGTCTTGTGTCAAGAGTGCTTGGGAAGTAGTGTCAGGTGGCAAGGGAGCTTGGGAATGTGCTGCTAGCTCAGTTGACGCATGAGTAAATCGTGAAGCTGGTAGTACTGTGGTAGGTGTTGCAAGAACTAGGGCTGTCTCTGCTTGTTTGGTGGCAGCTATTTGTTTCTGTTTGGCTTTTTTGCTGCTCGTGTAGCATGGGATGCCGTGTTTGTAGAATTTTCCGCTGGACTTTCACCTTCTATTGCACCATCAGTACCAGCAGAATATGCAGGATTCATCTGCTTCTCATTCCCTGCCATTCTGTGTTTCTTCCTCTTTCTCTGTGCCATGTTAAGTCAAGCCGACAAGAAAAACAAATAACAATTTAGTTCTTCAGAACAAATTGATGCGTGATGCAGACGAACTGAACTTTGATGTTAGACAACCACATGATAGGAGGATGTAATATGTATGAAAAACAGGACGGAAGAGATAACCATAACTATGATGTGTAAACTAAGAAGAAGACATTTCACCAAATTAGAAGCAATGCAATGGAAGGTATACACCATATGAAAGATGCTACAAATATCGCTCTGCCAAGTTAACAGTGTCTCAGCATAAATGGCGTTTAAACAAATGTGAAGCAGTACAAGAAATAAATCATATGCAAGATGCAAACAACATCACACTACCATGTTAGAGGTCTCTTGTCATTAGTGCCATTGCATATTCACAACATTGCATATTCACAGCTTATGATGTGTAAACTAAGGAGAAAGCAATGAAAGCTAGACACCATATGAAAGATGCAACGAATATCACTCTACCAAGTTAAAACTGTCTCGTCATAAGTGCCATTTCAACAAATTAGTAGTACAAGCTAGAAAAGAATGTGAGACGTAACCTATATCACACTCCAAAATCAAGCGTGTCTTATGATAAGTGATTGTTGCAGGTTACACAATAGTAGTAATTTGATGTAAGAACATGGTGTGATAGAAAGATATTGTATGTTCTAGAAACAGGAACACGTGTCTTATTCAAGTATAATGTGTAAATTAAGTAGATGGAATTCAACAAAATTAGAAGCAATACAAGCTAGACATCACACATAACATGCAACCACATATAACAGTGCCAAGTTAGAGGGAGCACCAGTGATGCTGCACTATGGGAGACGTGCTCATCATAAACACAGCTTTGTTGAGTGTCTATGCATGTGTTGTCTTGGAAATCATCTTGGGGGTGTGGAGGAGTAGAAACTGTAGAGGCCCTCCGTTCGGAAGGAGCACCTTTATCTGCCGCCTTGCTAACTTCCTTCCGCTTTATTGATTTTGAATTGTCAAGTAAAACCGACAAGAAAAAGCAATAAAATTCTCTCTTCAGAACTCATTCATGCATGATACTGACAATCACTACTTTGATGTAAGGCAAACACATGATACCAGGATGGAATATGTACGAAAAACAGGACGGCATGGCATGTTCACAACTGTTTGTGTAAACTAAGCAGAAACCATTCCAGCAAATAAGAAGCAATGCAAGCTAGACACCACATGAAAGATGCAACCAATATGACTCTGCCAAGTTAAAAGCGTCCCATCATAAATGTAATTTCAACAAATTAGAAGCAGCGCATGCTATAAATCATATGAAAGATGCAACTAATATCGCACTGCATATACTAAAGGTGTCTCGTCATATTGATTGATGCGGGATACAAAAAAACAATAGTTTTATGTAAGGACATGCTTAATAGACAGATGTACTATGTACTAAATACAATAAGGCATGTCACATTAACAGGTATAATGTCACATTTACAGGAGTATAAGCTAAGTAGACTAGCACATGCAGTTTAACCAGATTGGAAGAATTACAATCTAGACACCATATGCAACATGCAACCACATATCACGCTGCCAAGTTAGAGCAAGCACCTGCGATGCTACTGTAGGGGAAATGCTATAATCAACTACAGAGCTACGTTCACTATCTTCATCTAGCATTTTTGTTTCTTGAGAATCATGTCGGGAGGCTGACGCTGCATTCTTTAAATGAGGAGTAGTCCCCTTGCCTGCCTGCCTCGTCATAAGTGATTGATGAGGGATACACAAGAACATTAGTTTGATGTAAGAACATGGTTAATACATAGATGTACTAGTATGTACCAAAAACAGAAAGGCATGTCATATTCAAAGGTATAATGGGTAAGCTAAGCAGATGCAATTTAACCAAATTGGAAGCAATACAAGCTAGACATCCGGCTGGAGTGGTGAACATGATCATCTAGGACCTGAGAGCCTGGTGGGAGGCGGGCTGCTTCGCCACCATCGCGGCTTTTTAGTTGGCTTCCAGGTGATGTCTGTCTTTGCTGGGCTTGCCACTGGCTCAGCCAGTGCCCTGACTAGCTATTTGTCTTCTGGTGCTCACGGGATGGTGGTTCATGTAAAAAATATCTTTCCTTCTCTTAATAAAGACCAACTTCGGCCTTTCGAATACAAGCTAGACACCATATGGAACATGCAACCACATATGACACCGCGAAGTTAAAGCAAGCACCTGGGATGGTGGTTCATTGCGAGCGAGGTCATCAACTCCAGAGCAACGTTTACCGTCTCCATCTGCTGACACTGCACCCTTTAAAGCGTTGTAACGTGCCGCGCCCAGCCGCGTAGAAAGCTGGCACGACTTGTCTCTTTTCTTTTTTGCTTCACTTTCGGCAGACTCTGAAATACCCTTGCATAAAAACACAATAGTGAGAGTATGGGTGAAGTGTGTGCAGAACTAGTGCACTGTAAAAGTAGCAGATAGCAGGTGGTTGAAAAATAAATGACAGGAGACATATGATAGCTCTACAACATTTCATGGCAAACAAAATTTGATTATACTCCGTATGATTTTGTAATATATGAGCACAGGAAATGCAGGTACTCCTCCAGCACACCACCACATGTGGTCATATCTAAGATAACAGTCGACTGAAAATAAATAGGTCAGTCGATTTTTTTAATGAACCGTCCGATCTATAAGGAACGGGCAGATGGCCTTCGTCTACCTCCCGCCAGTCACTGTTGACAATCTTTCTCGAACCGCCAGCGACCACCGGCCCAGACCCGTGCCTCCATCGCCCCGCCCTCCCATCGACCTCACACCACCGCCGTGCTTGGCAGCGCCCCAAGACATCCCTTTAATCCCATCCAACCTCCAGATCGGGCGCCAGTAGCTCTAGGCCGCACACGCCCCTAAGATAAACACCAAGGCGCTGCTTCCCCGGCGTAATAGTCGTACTAGCGCCTGTTACGCCGGGGAATGTTTCCGTTAATTGGGAATCAACTGGCCAGAAATTGAAATTCAGGGGGCGACGGACCTCTAGCTAAGGTGAAATAGTATATGAGGAGAAACCTTGTGCATCGCGAGTTACTAGGAACATCTAGTATCAAGAAGAAGCGGTCAACTAGTGTCTTCTGTGGGATGAATACCATGCAAGTAGAGACGTAAGATTTGCACGAATAAGGGAAGAGGAGTACCTTCTTCGGTTGCCGGTGTGGTCACCTCCACATGTCGCGCCGATCTTCTTTTTTTTACTGGGGAAACCGATGTTCTGGAGGGTGCAGGCTTGGGCGAACCCATGGCCAAATTGTTGACTATGTTGCCGTGGCCGTATGTTGGCGGAGGGGAAGCAGATCTGAGGCGGCGAAGGACGGCGTAGCAGGAACATCTCCGGTGCGGTGGAGGGTGGCGAAGTTGGAGCGGTAGCGGTGAGGCGCAGTACGGCGTGGTTGAACTGGCTCAGGTACGGACGGCTCAGCCTCGGCTTCAACTACTAGCCGTGGAGGGCGTTGCGGTTGAGGTTGCGGTGGACGACGATGTCGGGGTATCGGCTCCGGCATGATGGAGGAGGGAGGCGGTTGATGGGTGGGATGGGGTGGCGGACGAAGGACGCAGGGGTTTTGCGGCTGGTGGAGAGGTAGTTTTGGCGCCCACGGAGTACGAATGGGGAATCGGACGGGTGGGGGGGAACCATGTTTCGGTCTGGGACGCGCTTGTTTTTGGCTTTTTTGAACAGAAGATGAGACGCGCTTGTTTGAAATTTGGGGAAAGTACAAACTTTGCCCCCCTCTTAAATTTCGGACCTACTGCGGGTCGGGGGTAGGATGGTAATCCCAGGTGTCCCAAATAGTGGGCGGGAGCGATTTCGGCCGTGCGCATGTGTGCTTAGGCGGCCATTTTGTATGAATATTTTTCGGAGGCGGTTGCGTGGCATCTAGATGAAGCTGCAAACCTACCCCGGTTTAGACCTTTGGACGTCGGGCCGGTAGGTTTCACGGGTCGAAGTTATTAGAAAATTAATTTCCTTGTACTACCAAACATTGGTCTCACGCGGTTTCCGGCGAGTAGAGGCTCTTTTGGTGCTTCGTTCGAAATTTTGAAACACAAGCATTCACGTTTAGAGTACTCTTGAACTATGAGGATTGACCTAAATAGACAATGTTATATTTGACCTTGTATGTCTGAAAACCTCATTAAATTATCCGCTTCTTTTTGAAATTTTGACACTTGAAAATCCTATAACTACGATTATTTTGGAATGGAGGAGCTAAATTTGAATCTATTTTGTACACGACTACATATGCTATTATGTACAAAATCAGAGCAAAGATTGGTACCCCCATAATTTAGGTATGGTTTACAAATGCCATGATATCAAATTCAAATAATTGAATGGACTTCATGTTGAATTCGATTTTTTTAAACCACCTTAAGTTGAATTCAAATGTATGCTATTCATAGGTAGCTATTTATAAATGTCCATTGTGTAACTTTCGTATGTATAATGTGCTTTACACACACAACATGAACTATACTCACGTTTATATTCGATTGCTAAAGCGATGCATTGTCTGGAGTTCAAAATACTAACTATGTGGATCAATTGTGTCGAATAATAACATAGACATGCTCAAATTCGATAGAATCTAGATGTCTAATGGATCAATGACCGCTCCTTACACGAATTGCAAATATCATGATCCCATCCTAATATTTGGATACAATTTATATCTTTAATCAATGTGTAGAGCAGTCTTTTACGTGTAGTTTCACTCTCCATCGGTGGTCTCTCACACATGCTCACACACTCTCTCCCGAGGTGTCTTTCTCGCACACATGCTCTAGATATAACCCTCCCTCCCTCTCGTAACCATTTACAACTGTTTTCACTAACCTTTATCACAAGCACTCTTCCTCTCGCAAACATACACACGCACAATCCTCATCGACCCTTTCTATATACATGGACCTGCCTACATGTCTCATGTACGCACATTATCTTTACGCCTGTCTCTCACGCATTATCTCACACCTCTCTTCCTAATCGACGAGTATGATTCTAGCAGAGCATTCTATAGGATGCCCCTTAAAGTTAGGTTGGATGAATAGTAATATCAGAGATAAAGGGGTTACCTTAGTCCGAGAACCTAGGGTTACAAATCCTAGCCGGCTTTGTCAGTGGACACAGAGTCCTTCACAATTCTGCTATCTTTGTCTTGTACGACTAGTCATCCATGGGTCTTCCTAAATGTGTCATGGGCCGACCAATGTGGCGCAGGACGGAACCGAACGAAGGGCCTCACCTCGACCCACCGGACCTCACGCGGTGACACACCCTCTGCCCCACGTCTCATTATCTTCTCACACCCACACATACCAACACAAACACCACACACACACAAAAATTCTCCTGGTGCCTCTATTCCCTCCCCCCTTGCATATACACACTCAAGGGAATGGAATCTCTTGTCGTGACGTCATATTCGTCTCTCTCTCTCTAGACCACTCTCATTTCTCGTGCTATCTCTCCCCCCCCCCGTCAGCCCCTCTATCCATGCCTCTCTAGAATACGTAATACACACACATACCTCTCTAGGCCCCGCCAAATGCATCAACTACACATTCACACATGTTACATCACGTACCCCATTGATCTAAAAAGCCCTCAATTCACGTTTATTTCGCATACAACATTCCTTTTGAATAAAGTGTGGCCAAAAAATTATTTTAGAGTTTCTACATATATACAACATTACAAAGTTATATGGAGGAGTACGAACGCTAATTTGCATTGCATGGTGCCCACAATGATATTTATTCCGCATTGTGAATTTGTATATTTTTATACTATATACAAAGTTAGTCATAATAAAGAGAAACAAAGAGCATCTCTCTCTCCATCGCATACCCCCCTGTACTCCCCTTTCATGTATGCACAGAAAACTATCTCTAGGTCCTCTAAAAGTAAGCCCCCAGAAAATTCACGCATGTTTCATCTTTCTCTCGCGATATATGCAATGATGATCATTGTATTTGAAGCGAAAGCACGATACGTACATTGGACTTCAGAATCCACTCATTACGGTCACCATTTATGTTTAGTGGTTATTATACAGTCACGGGATCACCGTACAACTCTGTATTTGCTCATGACATGACTAGTTGACCAGTTAAACGCCCCACGTGGCACCTCTAGTGTTGCATCACATTATCTCACTACCATCGTGCCCACCTGTCGACTTGTATCTACTCTACATCCACTCTTATAAAATACACACTTATAAAAACAGAGTTGGTGATGATGGTGTGTCTGCCATCCTGCAATATAGGCCGTTCGATTTATATCTGACGGATAGAAAAGAAACTATGGAAATTTTGCAAAAAGGTACCCACATACCTCTCCACATTTGCAAATAAGGTCTTCCCTCGTTCATCCTTTTCTCTCACAAGATAAACAAGTCATACAAATGCATCTTGATGTTACGTGCAACGCACCGGCATCTTGCTAGTAAGAATGAAAACAAACGACAAAAAAAATTTGGACGGTGGTTCGAAGTCATGACCGCGGGCACAGCGGACAAGGTGGCCTTGTATTGGTATGCTGAGCCGTCTGTTTTAACACACAGGAGCTGGCATGGTGATTATACACGCACGCACGCATGCACACGAACTGCATCCATGCAACACTCACACAAACACATGCACCCACGCATGCATGCAACACTCACATGTACACACGCAGCCACGCACGCACGCAACACTCA
This sequence comes from Triticum aestivum, assembly GCF_018294505.1. Classification (NCBI taxonomy): domain Eukaryota; kingdom Viridiplantae; phylum Streptophyta; class Magnoliopsida; order Poales; family Poaceae; genus Triticum; species Triticum aestivum. The sequence goes on along the minus strand of NC_057809.1, from coordinate 513,185,138 downwards.
CACGCATGCATGCATGCACACACCAGTACACCACATGACCAACACACACTCTCACGCTCAAGTGCTCAACCTACACGTGCATGTGCACACATCAGGCCCTGATAGACACATACACAACCAGGTGATTCTCGCGCACGGGTTGGAGCCTTGTCGCGCCTGCGTAAATTTGTGTTTATCTGACCTTTTGCCTATGCGAACTGATAGGTGGGACCCACAAGGAACATGGTCAATTTAACTAGTCAACATGGCGCCACGCAGACTATTTTGTCGGTCAACAGAGTGCAATCCGATGCTGAACTGTGAGCAAGTGACCGTATAATCACCGCAAAACGTATATAGTGACCGTAATCAGCTTATTCTGAAGTTCGGTGACCGTATTACGCTTTTCTCTCTGTAGGCCCTCCAAAACTACATCTCTACACGTTCTCCCATGTTACATCTAACAACAATGCAATACAGCACTACTACTACAACACTCTAACACAATAAATCATATGTGTTCTTAGTTTTACTAGATATCATATTGTTACTTATAATTATTCTGTTTGCATACATTAAAATTGCCTTTCACATGTATGGCCAGTATCATCTACCGTGCGGGAAAAATCCTGCCCTTTCCTGTTTAATCGGGTTTGTATCAATGGGTCATGCGAAACAACAAAACTATAGTACTATACAGTACAAGTGACAGTTCACTGGGCTGTCGTGTCGTCTACTCCTCCGTCGTAAGAGTGGAGCGCTTGCTTTCATAAATCTTCTAGTCCCTTTCGCCGACATGTGGGACATCAAGCTACTGGGTCCACGTGCCATACCGGAATACAGTGCAGAGCAGCCGGGGTGAAGCACCCCAGTCATGGCGCCGGCATAGTAATGAGCAATGAGACGTCAAATCACAAAGTTGCACCTTTCCCGCAGTTAAGTTGGAGGGACAACGCAACCATCATTTCACTCGTTGCTAAATCCGCTTCTCCCTCATCTTCTTCAACTTAACCACGTGTTGCTTCTGCCGTTGTTCTGCCTCATGTGGGACGCGGATCGGCTTCGTAAAGCACTGACACATGGGACTGCATGTTAGCAAACCGCCAGGACAACGTCCTCTGAAAATAAGAAGCCTAATCCTAGACTTACAAAGGGCTACATGGCTGCTACGTATACTTTCTATCTAATCTTTATATGGCCCCTGATTTTCATGTGGGGTGGGCCTAATCCTCTCCTTTAATCCAATCAAATAGTCCCACATCACATCAGTTCATAACTTTACGTAAACCATTACATGGATGTAGCATTGCTCAAATAAGAAACCTCCCCCACCATCCGCGTGGCAAAATCACCTCCTTTTTACTAATCTTGATTCTATAATTTTTTAGATCAATATAATTGAGATTTGTATAGATAGCACACAGGAGAAAAACCAAGTGGTATGGTTAAGGGCATCCACAATGTGTAGCCAAACATGAAAATAGCTTTTGGCATCGTGGGAACCATTGTGGACGGTGTTGCCAAAGCCAAAAAGATGGAACCGAAGCTCCCTGATTGATTGATTGAAGGAATAGAAAAATGCAACGTATCTCCTCTTTCTCCCATGCTTGGACGCATGTAGTACAATATAGAGCACACAGTCTACTCCCCTGTCCCTTCTATCACAAATCACAAAGCAGTGAGGCATCAAATCACAAAAGCACGGACGAAGCAACCATCATTTCACTCTTCGCTGACTCCGCTTCTCCATCATCTTCTTCGAGAAACCATCTCACCGCACTAGTACTCCTAGTAGTACTAGTAAAGGACTTCCTGGATGCAAATAAGGCGGTTGTCTCGGCTTGCAGGCGGCACTTGCGAACGACTTACCGTGGTCTCCCTCAATGGTGTTCTCCGTCGAACGCACTTCGCCAAACCACCAAAAAAAGATATCATCGACGTCACCGCAATGGGGAAGGAAGTCAAATATAGTTACTACCTCCATTTTTTTGTACACAAGGCCAGTATATCAAAATTACAATTTGCAAAGGGCCACTAACACTAATCGAGGCAAAATTGATGGGGTTAGCAACCAAGGACATTAATATCCCCTGCATGCATGCGGAAGTGAGAAGGTTGGTTTGCATGGCGCTGCATTAATCAAGCGATGAGGAGTGAGATGGTTAGCTCTTTGGTCTTTGGAGAAAAAATACGCATTAATTGACACGTGAAACGAGGATTTGTATCGATTAAATCCCGTGAAGGAAAACCCCGCCTTTCTTTTTTAACACTAGTACTCCTAGTACGTACGTACTTATCCTGTTTGGATCTAGGCCTTGCATTGCCAAACTTCGCCACACATTTTTGCCAAGCTTGCCTAAAGTTTTCAAAATTAGAAGGAGGTACACTTGCGCACGGCTGTCGCGGTCGCACTGCACCCTCACACGGTCGCTCCTGCACGCCGCGGTCGCACCGCACCCTCACACAGTCGCTCCTGCACGCCGCAAACCCAACCAAGGGAACACACCCTCACTAACACGTGTTGTCGCATGTGAACAAACCAAACTCAGCCATCCTATCACTGACACATAATTTTCGTTCATAGAGTATGTTTATCCAACCGCATGTTGGGGAGTATCCGTACGGCCCGTGTGGTGGTCTGTTGGGGAAGAAGAAGAGGTGAGGAAGAAGGAAAGAAGGGCTAGGAGACGTAGGATATTCATCCAACCGCCTGAAATGGTAGACTGACCCAAGTCAGGCGACTTGCATAACAAATATATGTTTTTACACAGCAAAAGATCCATAAAAACAACAACATAAAGAAAAACTATCACTGCTCGCGGAAAGAGACGACCTCGTCATCTTTGGCTGCCGACGCGAACCAGCCGTCGCTGCCGATGTGTGTCTCTGCACCGTGGTTGTCCTCGGCCTCCAGCTAGTCATTCAAGCGGAGCGTGCGGGCGCTCTGCACGGACGAGAGCATAGTCCAGTTCAAGTCGAGGACGTCCGGTTCCACCTGCAGGAGGGCCTCGATGGCAGCAGCATCCGCGCGCTCCGCATCGAGTCAAGCCTCCGCCGCCCGGTTCAAGTCCAGGACGTCCGGTTCCGCCTGCAGGAGGGCGTCGATGAGAGCGGCATCCACGTGCTCTGCGTCGAATCGAGTCTCTGCCGCCCGGTTCAAGTCCAGGACGTCCGGTTCCACCTGCAGGAGGGCCTCGATGGCAGCGACATCCGCGCGCTCCGCCTCAAGTTGAGCCTCCGCCGCCCGGTTCACATCCACGACATCTGGTTCTGCCTACAGGAGAGCCTTGATGGCAGCGGCATGCGCGCGCTCCGCGTCGAGTTGAGCCTCTGCCTCCCGGTCGTCCTTTAGTATCGCCATGTTGAACTGCTGGTCCGCCTGCACCATGGGGGACTCGGACACCGGCACGAAGTCAACGTCCATCATCTCATACCAATTGAGGGCCTTCTGCGCCACGACCTCCGCCATGAACATTGGATCGGCTTCCTCCTCCTCGTAGCTTGGCTCCAGAGAACTCGGGGATTGGCCCGCCACAAAGCGAGCTTGGGAACGGAGGTCTGTGGCGCCGACCGCCGCCGCGATTTCTGCGCGGTGCTCTGGCGTCAGCATCTTGTAGTAAGTGATCTTGCAGCGCACCATGGCTTTCCGGCGAACTAGGGGACGCTTGATGCGGGCTAGGGAATCAAAAGGTGGGGGAATGGGCTGGAGATTTGGTGTGGTTTTAGGGCAGTGGCTGGCGTAGGCCGAGCAGCAAAGGTTCTGGTGTGAATAGTGGTTCCGGAGACGACCGGTTAATCGGTTTTGACTGTACATCGCTCTTGTCGCGTTCGCGTTGCAGCCCGTCACGCTGGACCCTCCATGTCGCTCACCGAATTGAACACGCTTCTTCTTGCGTTTTCTCTCGCTTGTGGGACCGTAGTTGAGAGCAAACCGACGTCCCTCCCCCTCCCCCACCCACGTCATTTATTATACCACCACTCCCTCCATTTTATGCAGAGTAAATAAAAATAGAGGGAGTATACTACGGATGAGGATCCCCTGACGTGGCTGAACCCATTGAGTAACTGACATGCGGGGCCTAGCAAGCATGGGGTCCGCCAGTAAGTGGCCGAAAGGGAGGGTAAGGCAGGGATACCTACGTCAGAGGATCCACTTCCACTATACTACTTTGACCAAATGTTAGAGTAATAATATATGACATGCAACTTACACAAATGTTAGAGTAATAATATATGACATGCAACTTACACAAAGCATACAGGGTCTAAGTGTTTTTCGAGGCTAACTTTGACCAAATGTTAGAGTAATAATATATGACATGCAACTTACACAAAGCATATGGTCAAATTCGTATGTGAAAGGAGTTTCCAATGATATAATTTTCACATTATACATCTCATGTACTATTAATCTTGTCAATAGTCAAATTGGAAACCATCTCGAGTACAAATCTAGGAGTACGTACGAATCTAACAATATTGATTGGGCGTTGTTGAATGTTGATACCTTTTTGATCAAAGTAAAGATACTTTGACTACACATAAAACTTATATGTAAACTAGAAAGGATAGGAGGGAGTATATTGTACGTTCAAAAACGAAACGAACATTGAATACCCTTTATATATGATTTGCGGATGCTATGATCACCGGTTCAAAATTTTGAATCCTCCTTAGGTATCACGTGCCCCCACTCGTTCCCTCTCGATTTCATCTCGGGGTCCAGAGATCTATTGAAAGAGGACTAGGGTGGGTACATGCGAATGATACTCGGTGGAATGTTCAAATGAGGCATGCGGGAGGATGGACTTGACTGGAGGGTGACATGATCGATGGAGAAGAGGGTTGGAGAGGAATGAGAAATAAGCAAATGCCACATGATTATACTTGAATGGCCAAATAAACAATAAGTTGTCTCGCTTGGCCTACATAGTGAAAGGCCTAATGTGCAACTCGGAGCACTGACGCTCGAATATGGTCGGGAAAACAGGGAAACCGACATGTGTGGCACACCTGTTGGGACGACGTAGCGCAGACTAGTCCAATGGAGGAGCTGGCCCACGACCTCCTCGCCATCGACAACCGTTCATGTGGGTCGTTGGGGCCAACAACGGGGCGCAGCTCCAGCACCGCCTCTGGACATGGCGACCGCGGTGAGCGACACGCTCATATCGTCGCTAGACACGGTCGGTTTCAGTGTGCCGAGGGTGGCGTTAGTGCTATGGCACGACCAATGGTATGTTTGGTTTGTGCCCAAGGTTTCCCCATCAAAGAATTGGGTAGCCAATATTTTGGTTGAGGTATTGGTTTCCCATGATTTGGCCGACATTGGCAAGAAAAATGAACTAGAGTTGGCTAGAGTTCATTGGCATGCCAAAGAAATGGCAACCATCCAAACAAAGACCAATCTTTGGGTCATGACCAAAATTTTGGTTGAGGTATTGGTTGCCCATGATTTGGCGGACATTGGCAAGAAAAATGAACTAGAGTTGGCTAGAGTTCATTGGCATGCCAAAAATGGCAACCATCCAAACAAAGACCAATATTTGGGTCATGACCAAAATTTTGGTAAGGTGCACTTTGGCCACAATCCAAACACACCGCAACACCCGGCTCGTCGAGGATGCACGGGGCACCGTGATGCGTCTGCGGAGTGGTGTAGCGCGGCCAACCGCATCCTCTGGACCTGAGACCATGCCGGGTCGTCTTGCTTTTTCAATGACATGCGGGGATCGCATGTGAGCAAAGCGCATCTCCAACGTTGCCACGACCGCAGCTGACTACCCTGGCACACCAAAACCCTCATCCCTCGCGCCGTCGCGCGGTGCATTCCCAGCCGGCGCCAGCTGCCCGCATTCATGTCCTCTGTTCGTATGTCATCGTTAGGAGGCTCGGTGCCTGAGGAACCAACTCCGGCGACTTAATAACGCACCCGGACACTTGGCCTCACCGGAATGCGCTACTTAAAGCGGCAACACCCAGCTAACCTCCACACCATAGCGCATCGTCCTCCTACCTGGCACCACATCCGCCATGACCGCAAGTGCGAACGCTCTACGGGAGAGCTTGTCTTCGGGGATGAAGCTCGAGGTCGCCGCCCTCGCTCAAGTCGCCTCTCGCGACGCAATAGCGGCGTAGTCGGACGCGGACGCGACCGCACAAGCGGTGGCCACGCTGGCGGCCGATGACGGGAGCACCGTCAACCACGCGTCCTATTTGCCGCCGTCCAACGTCCAGCACCGCCGAGGTCGGGGACTCCTCCGAGGATGAGTAGGGCATGGGAGGCGGCAGGGCATAGTGTGCCAACTGGCCGGTCTGTATCCCGTGTTCTACTCTTCCTCGCCGGAGACCGCACCTTCACTTCACGGGTCTTGAACCCCGCCCCCGTACATAGAGATCGCAGATGGAGGATGTCGGTCGCCACCGTAGAATAGGTTTAGGGTCGGGTTTCTTTTATTTTTCTGTCCTATAAAAGTTTGAAATGTAATGAAAATATGTCGTGTTTGCATTAATCTCAGCCGGTGTATATGAACTTTAACAATAATATACATATTGTAGGAGTACTAGCAAGATGCCCGTGCGTTGCACGGAAGATCAAGATCTTGTGGGAGAACAGGATGAACGAGGGAAAGCCTTATCTGCAAATGTGGAGAGGAGTGCGGGTAAATTGTCATAGTTTCCTTCCTATCCGTTAGATATAGATCGGACGGCCTATATTGCAGTATGACAGGCACACCATCATCACCAACTTTGCTTTTATTGAACCGAGACAAATCTAACATGTGAAGTAAAATAAACACATAGGGTCTATACATACACAAATTATCTTAGGCACTCCAATAGTATGTCCACTACACATTCATGCATTTCACATCTTTCTACATCTACGGGAACCTACAAAAGGGTTAACATAAATTGCCTCTCTCTCTCCTCCCCTGATTTTCATGGTGGTGGGCCCCTCCCTCCCCCCAATCTACAATCAACAGCTCACACGTTTCACATTACGTTAATTACGTAACTAGGATTACGTAGGTGTAGCATTACTCATCCTAAAAAACCCAACTAAGCCAACCTCCCAGCATATCGCGCGGGAAAAGACCCGGCCGTGCCAAGTCGGGATTACCGGATTGCTAGTAGTAGTATCGATGGATCGCGCGAAGCAACAAAATTTTTTTGAGGGGGTGAAGCACCTAGTTTAAAAGGGGAAAAGGCGGTACACTCACAGCACTCCTGTCGTGGTCGCATTGCACCCCACACACGTTCGGTCCTGCACACGGCTCACGCAAACGGAACGCGCTTCGGCTTGCCTCTTCACTGACATGTGGGACTGCACTTGGAGAAACCGACCATGCGCCAAACTCTGCCCGCCCACCGCGTGAAAATCCTCCTCCCCCCCACACACCCAAAAATTCCCCCCAAATCCGATTCAACCGCCCTTCGGCCAACTAGCCAATAATATTCCCCAAACCCCCTCCCCCCTGTCCCCCTCCACTCCATTCACTCCGCCAAAGCCGCCCTCCCCGCTGCGCCGATACGTCGGTGTCGCGGTTCGGCGATCCTCTCGCTCCCACAGTACGCTCTCGTAGACTACCATCCTCTGGCCGCGCCGCCACCTCTGGCTACGTTCTTGTGGAGGCGCACGGCGGCCAGCGCCGCCACCGCTGGCGACGTTCGTGTGGAGACGCACGGTGGTCAGCTTCTCCCACGGTACGTGCATTCTAGACTGAGGCCCCGTTCATGTCGGTGTAGCACTAAATGTTGGCTGATAGACGCTGTTAATCTCACTGTTTGCCAAAGTAGTTTACTGTTAATATGCTCTGCTTAAGAAGCTTCCTTGCCCTGTTCTGCACTCAATCTGCTTAACTGAGATGGCATGCCAAGGCCGATTAGTTGCTAAAATATCCTGCCATATATTTATTGTGACGTAGATTACCATGGTCTAGTAGCCAATCTGTTAGGTGAAATAGCTCTACACTGTTTTATACTCGATCTTTGTTGCTGCGATGGGCTTCGATAGTTTGATGGCTGTGTGCTCGGCCTCATTGACTACTGAAACAGCCTGCCATAATTTGGCACTCAAATTTGTTTGCTAAATTAGCTTTACATATATTTCGTTACTTAGATCTGCTCGTCCAAATATTTTTCCATAGCTTTAGACATCGACCTAGGTATTTTTTTCTAGACTTCATAAAAAAGTATATATGTTTTTCCTGTAATATCTAGTAGAAGAACTAATTTGTATGTATAACAGATGGACATGACTTGGATAACTTCTGCTCAAAGATTCTCCGCTGCATATGTCGAGGGGGTTGAAAACTTCATGAACTTTATCAGAGCTGAGTACGGTGGTCCGAAATCAAATGTGTTATGCCCATGTAGCAGTTGTATGAATTCAGTTACAAGACCCCAGTCAACTGTGCAAAATCATCTACACTTGTATGGGATGTCGATCACATATACTAGGTTGGTTCATCATGGTGAAGCTGTGAACGTCAATGTTATTGACTGCGTGGAAGCAGCAGATCACCATCTTGATCTGCCTGATGCTCAGGTGGAAGAGGAGGAGGAGGTGGTGGTGGCGGAGCCAGTGAGTTTGACCAACATTGAAACAATGCTACAAAATGCTCGTGCATTCCGTGAACTTTCACCTGTAGAAGAAAAACGGTGGGCTCGCATGTTGGAACAATGCAACGTTGCTGTCACCCCAGGAAATAAGCTGTCAGTATTCTCAGCTATGGTCACCTTTCTTCAGGTGAAGACATATGAGTGGATGACCAACAAATCATTCGATGTGATGTTGGCTGCTTTCCGCAAATCTTTCCCAGATGCGTCTGAGCTGCCACACACCTACAGTAAAATGAAGAATTTCCTTTGTGCAGTTGGAATTGGATATGATATGATCCATGTTTGTAAGAATAATTGTGTTCTGTTTCGGAAGGATTATGCCAACTTAAGTGAATGCCCGAAATGCAAATCATCAAGATGGAAAGATGGCGATGCTGTGAAGAGGATTCCTCATAATGTTCTGAGACATTTTCCAATTACACCAAGATTGCAGAGGTTGTTTCATGATGCTGAAACAAGAGAGGATGTATTGTGGCATTCTAGGAACCAGGAGTACAGAGATCAGAATGTAATGAGCCATCCATCTCATGGTAGTGAGTGGAAAAGCTTCAATGATAAACACAAAGAGTTTGCTGCTGACCCGAGAAACATTAGACTTGGCTTAGCTTCAGATGGATTTAACCCATTTGGCCACCAGAGCGCCACATATAGCATGTGGCCAGTGATTGTTATCCCTTACAACATGCCTCCAAATGTCTGCACCAAAGAATCAAACTACATGATGGCCTTGCTCATCCCAGGTCCAAAAAGTCCTGGAAAGGATTTTGATTTGTTCATGGAGCCTCTTGTGGAGGAACTTCAACACCTATGGAAGGGTGTTCTCACTAGAGACCTATATAGCAGCCCACCAGCTGATTTCTTTCTGTGTGTTGTTATAATTTGGTGCATCCATGATTATCCGGCTTGGGGCACTATGTCAGGATGAACGACACATGGTTACAATGCATGTGTTCGCTGTGACAGGAATCCGCTGTCATACGCAATACTTAGCAAGATATGTTACATTGGACACCGCTGTTTCCTTGCCAAGGACAAGCCGCATCCTAGAAAATACCGAAGACATGTGTTCAATGCAAAGCATGAAAACCGTGATGCGCCAAAGAGGCTCACCGCCGATGAGTTGCAAGTGGAATTAGAGAAGGTCAGGCATATTACACTAGGAAACCATCCTGGTAATGGTAGCGGGAAAAGGAAGCATGGCAGGGTAGAAGAGAGATTATTGCTTACCCGCAGGTCCACTTTGTGGGACTTGGAGTATTGGAAATATTTGGATCTGCGGCATAATCTTGATGTGATGCACATCGAGAAAAATATATGTGACAGCATTATCGGCACACTTCTTAATATTGAAGGCAAGACGAAAGGTACCCTAAAATCTAGGATTGATTTGACACACCTAGGTATCAGAAAGGATTTCCAGGTGCAAGATGAAGCTAAACCACGGGATATGGCACCAGCTGTGTACGTCTTGGACAAGGTAAAAAAAAGAATTCTGCGAGGTCTTGTCACGTGTGAGATTCCCACATGGATTTGCTTCCAACCCTGAAAGGAGAGTCAGTGCAGATGGAAACAAGGTACAAGGGTTGAAAACTCATGACTGCCACGTCCTACTTCAAAGGGTTTTACCTGTTATCCTTAGAGGATTGGGCCGCTCTGACTTATACAGAGCAGTTGCAGAGTTGGGACAATTCTTCAGGGAACTCTGCAGTAGGAATATCAGGATAGATGCTTTGGAGCGTCTTAGAGACAAGATACGAACTATCCTATGTGACCTTGAGAAGATATATCCTCCAGCCTTCTTTGATGTGATGGTGCATTTGGCTGTTCATCTACTTGATGAGGCACTACTTAGAGGTCCAGTACAGTATGGCTGGATGTACCCTATTGAAAGGCGGCTAGGCACTTTCAAGGGCTATGTTAGGAACAGAGCTAGACCCGAGGGTTCCATTGCAGAGGCCTACATTGCTACAAAAGCGTTGACATTCTGCTCAAAATACATTGAAACAGCTGATCAACTTAGCAAAGAGGTGGGTGAAGACAATCCCGGGCTCAATGTTTTCGATTATTCTGTTCGAGTTACAGGGAAGAGTCGACAAGAGGACAAACCTAAAGATTTGGACAAAATGGTTTGGTATGTGTTGAATAACTGTCCTGAGATACTACCTTATATCAAGTAAGTGCAGTACTGCAGCTTATACATTGTAATCTACTAAACTTGCAGCACATTCTTATATATTTAGATGTTTGACGTGATCACTATGTTGTGCAGCATCTACAAAGAGGAGTTACTGCCGCAAAATCCAAGAAACATTGACAAACTGGTTATGGCAGGATTTGTGAAATGGTTCAAGAACCATGTAAGCTTTTGAAGTGCACTGTCAGTTTTTTTAATATATTGAGTACATAAGATGATCAGCTTGTCTATTTTCTAACCATAGGTTAAGAAGATGCGGGAGGATGGGCAGGCAGTTGATGATGCCCTTTACTCACTATCAATGGGTCCTGATACTCGGGTAAGACATTATGAATCTTGCATTGTTGGAGATGTGCGCTACAACACCCTTGCACAAGACGAAGGCAGGAAGACACAAAACAGTGCCATCATGAGCACGGATACGTTTGACAAAGAGACAACTGAAATGTATGCTAACATAACAGACATTGTTCAGTTGCAGTATATCTCCAGTTTCAAGGATCATCGGTGTGTGGTTTTGTTGTGTTGTCATTGGTATAACCTGTTTTCCAGGATTGCAAAACCCAGAGCTGATGATTATTTCAAATCCATCAATGTCAAGGCGGCGTACCAGACCAACGAGCCTTTTATTTTGGCAAATCAAGCAACACAGATATTTTTTTGGAAGAAACATTTGCATGTAGTGATGACTAGAGAGTATTGCAAAGGTTTGAGCAGAGGAATTCGTTTAATGAAGTTGCACAACAAGATGATGCTTACACTGCTCCTGATGTACAAGATAACACAGATGTTCCTAATATCTTTGAGAACCATCACGTCAATGACGCCAGCGAAAAGATTGCCTGTCGTGTTGTGGACATATAAGAGTTGATCAAGAAGAAGCCAACGTTCGAGGACGTTGAGGACGAAGAAAAAGATGACACCGTGGGGAATTATGATTTAGACTGATACACATGGCGAAGATGTTGACGCTGCTGCTGCGGATGGTGATTACATTGTTTTTGTTGTATTTGCCTATCAGAAGACGTTTTTTATCTACTATGTGAAATTGTGTTTGCTATGACAACTGAAACCTGATGAACATGTTGTTTAGTATTTTGCTGTGAGAACATCACTTGTTATGTATGCTCATTTGTGTTTGGTGATTGTATGACAACTAAAACATGATGACATTGTTGTTTAGTTGTACTCATATTTGGCTGTGAAACATGAATTTGATGACATAGTTTGCTATTGGACTGCAATTTGCTCGACGTCTTCGAATGAGAACAAAGCTGACCCTCTGCTATTTATTTATTTATATGAGCAAAAGGGGATACGCCCTAATTTCCGTTAATAGAAATGATTAGATGTTCACAACACTGCGCCCAGCCTGCTACACAGGTTTCATTCATTACTAGTTTCAGCAAAGTGCTCATGTCGTAGCCACTGAATACATCACGAGTGCTACATACACTGCAAATAAAGAGACAATCATCCTACAGAGCACATCGATTTTGCCCATTATCTTCACAAGCTCTTTCATCTCCTCATTGCTGTCAAGGCCGTTCAGCAGCTGTTGCTTGGCCATGATCAGAGGAACTGCATCTTTAACCTTCTGCTCTACATCTTCCTCTTTTGTCGTTCCTTTAGTTACTTGTCCAACACCCCAACCTGCTGGTATTGGGTTTCCTCGGCTAACCAAATAATCAGCGTAGTTGCCTTCCCCCACATCAGCAACTTCCCAGAAATACAAATCACATGAATCTTCCCTTTTCTGCATGAATCAAATTGGAAGATCATCAACCAAACTATTAAAAAATCAGCAACTGAAAGCAGCAAAACAACACTTAAATATATTATTACCCCATGATTTGGGCATTTGTAGAAGACTCGGCCAGGGTTGCGGATTGTGGTTGAGACGCGACGGATGACTCTGCGTGATTTGTAGCAGTGGCACCACACCAACGGCAGCGGGTTGCGATGAGCAATCGGCTGCGGTGCGCGTGCCGGCGGGGGTGTGATGAGACCCACAGGCGATGGTACGGGTGGCGACTCGGCGCATATCTAGTTGTTGCCTGCTGAAGAGCAGGTGGACAAGCAGCCAGCGGACATGGTTGCTGCGGCCATAGCTTCTGATGCTAGGCAGAGTAAGTAGAGAAGAGGAGAAGCGAACATTGGATATGTCAGTTTCATTACTTGCAGACTAGCATAGCACCATATATAGTCATAGTCTAGGTTTGGATTCGAACCAGCTACAGGAGCATGTCTTTCTTTTTTCTAAAACTCGGCAACGTCTCTTTACTGGTACACTAGCTTGTTCAGTACGCCTTCCCAAGTCTTTGATTTTCTTTCCCTTTTTTGCGAGGAAGGAAGGAGGACAAAATTGAGAGTTCCTGGGACTCGAACCCAAGACCTCTCGGTTGAAAACCAAGGGTGCTAGTCATTTATGTGGCGAACGTTCCCTGTGAGGAGGACGGCAGACGAACGCATTTTCCTCGCAGTTTTCTTCCTATATATAAAAAAGTATGCTACTTGGTATCCGCTTAGTCAACAAACGATTGTGCCAACCTTGACCGTTGGATTGACATTCAATGTCAGTCGCGTTTCTTCAGTCTCTTCTTTCTCGAGCCGCCAAAGCCAAACCAGCGCTGGCGGGACCACCTACTCCCACCTCCCACGGCTGGTTGTGATCTTCCCCGGCTCATGTTCGTTCCCGTCTGAGGCCTCACCATAGTCCTCCGCCTTGGTTCGCTCGCCGCGACGCCGCCCTCTGGTGTTGTCAACATGGTCAACAACCGAGAGGAATAAGGAGATGACTGTACATGGTGAGGATGACAGTAGGGACCCAACAGTGCGCGCAGTAATTTTGTTTTTTCGGGACGGAGAAGGGTATCAACTGGGTTGTGCGGGACCTGTGGCCCGTCTAGCACAGACTTTTATTTCATATGTTTAGCACATGACCAGCCCAGTTTGTTTTTCCTTTCTGAAAATGGCTAGCCAGCTATTTTGTTTTTTGCAGAATAACCAATGTAGGCCTACTTGCTTTTCTACGCCTTGCTGGGCCAGAAATCTTTCAAGACGAGGAGGGATGCATTTTACCTAGAAAATGGGCTATAAGTAATAAGAAATGGGCTATAAGTAATAATAAATGGGCTGTAAAATGAAAAAATACAGCAAACAGGCAATTAGTTCCAAAATATTGTTTTCTTTCGGATTTTGATATTTTCAATTTCATTGTTTTTGTGCAGGTAAAATGTCACTGAATTTAAATTAAGGTATATTTAGATTTAAAATTAATTTGAATCTGGCTAGAAATTTCGGGTTGTATGTTGTTTGGGACAGATTTGGAGGCTGACTTGTGGGTCTACTAGGTTGACGTGTACTTTGACTTTGTCAACTTAGTCCACAAACGATTCTAGCAGCAGTGGCTGTGCTGCTTCTTCAATATCTGATCTTCTGGCTCCAGCCACCCAAACCAGCTCTGGTGGGACTGCCTGCTCCCGCCTCCCGTGGCCGGCTGTGCTGCCGCACAGGCCGCACCGCCCCACCCTACTTCATTGCTGGCCAGGCCATTCCTCTACTCACCCATACCTCCTGTTATTTTCCGGCGACGGCGGCCGGACCATTAAACCCTCATACTCCCCACCGTGTGGGCAACCATTGCCGAGTCTTCCCTGGCTCCATGTCGTTCCCTTCCTAGGCCTCACCGTCGTCCACCGCCATGGTGCTCTTGGTGTGGCCTGGTCAACATGGTCAACGAACGACATCCATTGGTCGTGGACTGTATGCGCAAAATAATGATTCCTCCACCTGACAGCTGGGACCCACCGGAAGGGCCTCTGTATTTCGCGAAAAAACGTTCCCCCCGCTGACATGTCGGACCCACCAGCTATATCTTCGCATGCAAGGAAGTGTCTCCTTATTACGCATAAAAAATGAATACCCCCTGCTAGCTGGGACCCACCATAGTGGGAGAATGACTTGTGGGCCAACTAAGTTGACGGGGACGGAGGGCTTTGTCAACTTAGTCAATATGAACGATTCTAGCTCCAGTGACCGTACGATGTCCATCCAACGGCCGTAGTGCTTCTTCAACCTCTGGTCTTCTTGCTCCAGCCGCCCAAAGCAGCGCCAGTCGTGCCGCATGCTCCTGCCTCCCGTGGCCGGTTGTGTTACCGTGGAGGCCTCACCGCCCCCTACTATTCCCACCGCTGGCCAGGCCCTGCGGCGACGGCAGCCTCACATCGCAGCTGAACCAGTGAACCCTCGTACTCCTCTCCGCGCGGGCTTCCACTGCCGCGTCTTCCCCGGCTCCGCGTCGTCCCCTTCCTAGGCCTCACCGTCGTCCACCGCCATGGTGCTCTCGGCGCGGCCTGGTCAACATGGTCAAGGAACGACTTCCATCGGACGTGGACTGTACGTGGAGAGGCTGGCAGCTGGGTCCACGACCGCAGCAAGGAAGTGCCTCCTTATTATGCGGAAAATAATGATTCCTCCACCTGAAATCTGGGACCCACCGGACGGGCCACTGTATTTCGCGAAAAAAATGTTTCCCCCTGACTGCTGGGACCCACCAGCTACATATTCGCACACGAGGAAGTGTGTCCGGGCAAAAAAACGATTTGCCCCCCTGACTGCTAGGACCCACCAGCTACATCTTCGCAGGCAAGGAAGTGTCTAACAGTCGGGACCCACCTGGTCAAAGCATACGTAGCGTTGTCATTCTGGTCGCGAACGTGTACGTACATATATACTGGTGGATGTAGAGGCGCGCACGTGTCGTAGTAGAGGCGCGTACGTGTCGTAGTAGAGGCGCGCACGTAGCATGTACACGTACGTACAACGGCCAGGGTGCAATAAAGAAAATATGGCCACGTATGTGTACATACGGGCCGGGTCTCGAACGCCTACTCGCGCATACGTACGGCCAGGGCTCGTGTACATGGCTGGATCGAAACGGAGAAATAGCGTCATCGTCGTGTTCATGGGGAGGCAACGGAATGCGTCGTGTTCATGGGGAGGCAACGGAATGCGTCGTGTTCATCGGGAGGCAACAGAACGCGTGGGAGCCAACCGGCTGGGTCGGAACGGAATGCGTGGTCGTGTTCATCGAGATGGCTTGGACGGAATAGGCGATGAAAATGAGGTCTGGCGTACCGCACAATGGAGGAAACAGACCTCCTACATTCGGAACGGTGTCCTGTTGATCGGGAGGGGTTTGGCGTACCACAAAACGGATGAAACGGACCTCCTACGGTCAAAATGGGGGTCCTGTTGATCGGGAGGGGTGTGGCGTATCGCAAAACGGACGAAACGGACCTCCTACGGTCGAAACGGGGGTCCTGTTGATCGGGAGGGGTGTGGCGTATCGCAAAACAGACGAAACGGACCTCCTACGGTCGAAACGGGGGTCCTGTTCATCGGCAGGGGTGTGGCTTACCGCAAAACGGGACTCCACTGGATACTGTTCATCTCCACCGTCGACCTCATCAAGCCTCCACGGGCTACCTTCGACCTCCTCCGGCCTCCACGGGTTCCTGTTCATCCAGCCTCCACCGCATGCTACTCCACCGGCTACTGTTCAACCACCCCTCCACGGGCACCCCTCCACCGTCTACTGTTCATCTAGCCCTCCACACCACGGGGTCCTGTTCAACCACCCCTCCACGGGCACCCCTCCATCGTCTACTGTTCATCTAGCCCTCCACACCACGGGGTCTTGTTCATCCAGAGGCAATGCCACCGCTCACTGTTCATCCAACCCCCCCCCCCCCCCCGCGCGCAACGCTCACTGTTCATCCAATCGATCGGCTTCAGTTAGCAGCAGTAGCGAAGGAATCACTCGATCGGGTTCAGTTAACAGCCATCGATTGATCGCTCAGGTTCAGTCCCTGTTCAAGAATTCATCCGATTAACCAGTTAACTTGTCGATTAATCCCTACTCATAGGGTCCCCGAGTAGCCGATTACCCGATAAATCACCCGATTAATTCATTAAATGGCCGATTAACTTGCCGATTAGCCTATTAATCCCCTACTCACCAGCCGACCGAGCAGCTACCAGTTAACGATTTCCTCAACAATGGGTTCAGTAACGCGTAGCCTACAGTGCAATCGCTCGGGTTCAGTTAGAGCCCAACGCCTCGCTCGAGTTCAGTTAGAGCCAACGCCTCGCACACACGCGCGTACGTGTACGAGAGAAATGCGCATCGCTCGGCCCCCGACCTCCCACCGTAACCGGGAACTCCCCGAAATTTTCCTCCCCTCGCTTCTACCACGGTTTTTTCCGTCATGGACGGCCCAAAGAATGTCATGCAGCTGTGTCTCCGGCCCGCCCAGGACGAAAAGCCCATTTTTTGTCATGATTTTTTGTCATTGAAGTAGGAGCCCACCACATCTATGATGATACCGGGTTTTGTCACAATTATCATCATAGAAGTGTCATATGTATGACAGAAAAAAAATCGTTCGGCCCAAAATGTCATGGATATGTCTTTTTTTAGTGTATATTCATATATAAAGGAGTGGCAACGTTTACCTCATAGCGCTCCTTCATCAGGTTTACTAAGCCGGCTTCAAAGTCGCGGTTGGTATACAGGCGGTTCAAGTAACCAGAGTGGAGGTCTTGGGCACTGAAATGGGCATAGCTATCCATATCTACCTTCCACTTTCCTTTATCTTCAGCAGAAATTTCTTCCTTGGCGCTGTGTTTTGATAAGACAGTGGGGTTATCCGGTGATGTGTAACCAAACCCAGTAACCACAACATCGTCAGTTTTTTCTTCGATGGGCTTAGCTGGGCTCAGCGGCTTAGAAATCACTGGTTCAACATCCATATGGTCTATGGAGGCTTCATGATCTTCTGGTGGTTGGTCATCAATGGCGGCTTCTGCAGTTGGATGAGAAGATTCTGGTTGTTGTTTCTCTAGTTCAGATGGATTGACATCATCGACCGGCTTATTCAGCTTTGCTTTCTTGCTGGGTTTGGCTTGGCCCCTGAAAATAGGAAGTATAAAGAGGTCAGTATAATGACCAGGCATAAGATTTGAACGATTAAGTATACCCTTACCCAGGTACAGTCTTGAAAGCCGGAATTTGAGTTCACGCTGACTCGCAAGAGGAGGAATGAGAGGTCCCCTGGTAGTTTGAATCAGACGGGTTAAGAGGTTGTCGGAAATAACTCGCCTTGGGATAAGGTATATCAAAAATATGTAAGACCTCTGGGTGGCGTTTGTGAGCCGGCATATTTGGTAACCCGGAGGAAGTAATTACACCACCACTATGCCAGGTGGTGCGGCGAGCTTCATGTTACTGTTTCTTCAAAAGAAAGTTGGGATCCAAGTGATCTAGAGGGTGAGAAAAGCTTACTTTCCGGCTTGCTTGTAGGGTTTTCTGTGTTGGCAGAGGTTCTGAGCTAGAGGAAAGAATAATTACCTCTGCGTTGCCTGCACGGTTGGCTTCTGCGTCGTCCTGATAACAATCATTGTCAATGAGATGTATAAAAAATGAGCCAAGTGAATCAAGTTCTACCTCTGATTCTTCATCATCATCAGCGTCATCATCAATATTTAAGTCGGTCGTCTCGGCGGTCTTCTTCTTGGCAGGCCTTTTGGTGACTTTGGTTTTATTGCGAGCCGGTTTAGCCGGCTTATCTTGAGGTTTCTTCTTCCAAAATGGACACTCGGTAAATTGGTGCACCCCTGCAGGGAAGAAAACATCTATCGATAGCCTATCCTATGGTAACGGACACTCGGAGTTGTATCCCGATCGATACAACTAGAACTGGATACTTGAGATGAGACATGGATACGAGAAATGGATAGTATGGCTCTGGGATTGCTTTCTCGCGGGGAGTCGAGAAAGGATCTCTGGCCGAGGTTGATAACACTACTACTACTTTACTTTATGCCACTCTTATCTCTTTTGATGCTGCAAGATGCTTTGAGCCGATTGAAGATGCTAGTCTTTGATAGGCTAGGCTATCCCCTTCTCTTCTGGCATTCTGCAGTTCAGTCCACATATACTACCCATTTCATTGACACCGATGCATATGTAGTGTAGATCCTTGCTTGCGAGTACTTTGGATGAGTACTCACGGTTGCTTTGCTCCCCCTCCCCCCCCCTTCCATTCTTCTCGGATGACGCAACCAAATGACGGAGTCCAGGAGTCAGATGTCACCATCGACGATTACTACTACACCGAGGGTGCCTACTACTACGTGGAGACCGCCAATGACCAGGAGTAGTTAGGAGGCTCCCAGGCAGGAGGCCTTGCCTTTTCGATCGTTGTTGCTTTTGTGCTAGCCTTCTTATGGCAAACTTGTTTAACTCAGGTCTGTACTCAGATATTCTTGCTTTCGCTGACTCGTTTGTTCTCAAGCTTATGTATTCGAGCCCTCGAGGCCCCTGGCTTGTAATATAAAGCTTGTATTATTTTAATTTGTGTCTAGAGTTGTGTTGTGATATCTTCTCGTGAGTCCTTGATCTTGATCGTACACATTTGCGTGTATAATTAGTGTACGATTAAATCGAGGGCGTCACAGAAGGCATCAAGAAAGCAACATGGATCGAGGCCATAAGCTGATGTTTTAGAAACACACACAGATTGTATTGTAGTACCAACTTTTGAGCCATAATTACTGGTGTTGATTTCCTCTAGTTTTGTGATATCATCAATCAATAGTATAATCTGCGATAGATTTATGTGATTTTTTCATTCACTGGCCATCTACCAGCCACTGGCCCAAACTGATGGTGTGTTGTTGTAGCGTTACATTGCTCAGTTCGTCTGAAGCAGCAGCATGGCAGCATCTAGGACTCTCTGGATTCCAAAAACAGGCTTGCTCAAGATACAAGTTTGCTTCTTGTTCCAAAATGTCACAACGTCAAAGGACTGTAAGTCTGTAACACTAAATCAACTTGACTGTTTACCGAGCGTGACACATAATCAAACAGCTAAGTTTTGAAATTTGCATTTTGTGCTCATTTTGAGGCTGAATAAATTATTCAAACACCAAATGCGGGATGATTAAGGATGAAGATGAAATGAGTAGTGCTCCCTCTTTGAGAGTGATTAGCAAACACAACGCCAGTCTAGCCAAACATGTCATCTAAGAGTGGATACCGAATTGCCCCTATCCTACACTTTAAATCACCAAACAAGATGTTGGTTTGTCTAAAAATTTGTTTTCTGTCTCCATCCATCTGTTGCATCCAACACCCCTGGTGCGGCTTCAAATTTTCTTTTGCCTACTTGACCATGTACCCCCTCGGGTTGCAGCTTCAATTCTTGTTCTGCCTCCTTGGCCATGGGCCCCTAGTGCAGCTTCAAACCTTTTTTTGCCTCCTTGACCATGGAACCCAACTATTCTAGTGCCTCAAGCCTAATTCCATAGCCCCACACAATTGTTTGGTACATGTCCAAGCAAGTCCGCTTATCGAGCTTATCTTCATAGTGATCTACATCAGCCATCAATTTTTCTACCTCGGTCTTTGACAGCATCTAAAAGAGAATAGACAAAAAAAGTTTGAAACTCATTACTTGCAACGAGAAATTTACATCACATGCACAACCACAAGTCGTGATACATTATTTTTGAGAAATCCAAGAAAACATTTGCTAAATATTACAATTTACCTCTTCAAGACCGCCAGTTACATTATCCTCTTCAGGATCGCCAGTTACATTTTCCTCTTCAGGATCGCCTTCAAGATCGTAACTTACATTTTCCTCTTCAGGATAACATATTAACTTAAGAGCAGTTGTAGGTTTCAGTTTGCCCCAATTCTTAGAGTCAATTCTTGATACCACTGCAAGCTTGTTACCATAATGCTACAACAATGCATCACGTGAACCCACAAGAAGATCACACTCATACACGGTAGATGCAATATCAACGATGTCTGAATTAACCTGCATAAAAGGAACACTACTTCATCTCTAGCTAATAGAAAAAACACAAAGGGCAAAGTTTGCTACGAGAATAACGTACAAATACTTGCGTTGGTGGCTTGAAGAGGGAAGCGCACAAACTATCGAAAAGAGTAATAGTACATGCCAGAGAGCAAACCATCTCAGGCACAGGAAAGGAAGTGATGAGCTCACCAAGTTGGCATCGACCTCAACGCCATGACGATCCAAGACTGATTTCATTCCTTGGCTGATCTGGAGGCGGTCCTCATTAGTCAATTCCAATTTTTTCATCAGGCACTAACATCTTGATGAGATTCTTCAAGCCCCACATTACTTCCAACACAGTTTCATTGAACAGGCAATGAATTCCCTAGCAAAAATAAATTAATCCAGAACAAAAATTGTGCTCAAACTGTTCACAAGAAGCATACATGGGAAGTTTACATACTATAAGGAAGCTTACACTCACCAAACTTGCTTCAATGATGTCTTTATATTCCTGCTTTCCAACAGCAAGTTTCTGACCAGGCCAGAGCGGCCTCTTGATCATCTCAGCAAGCTCCGAACAAACACCATCACTATTAATGGTCCTGGCCTTGTCATCAAAAATTTGAAATTCTTTAAAATTAACAGTCTGATAAAGGAAAAACACAAAGACAAGCATGCATGTTAGCAGGGAAAACAAATAATCAGTCATACACCATGCCATGTCTCAATCATGACCAAACAGGATTCATGTTAGCAGGCCTCGACTGTAAAGATGTAGTCTATTTAAGTCATCGTTATCAAATTATTGCAGTCTAATTCAGAATAGGTTCATTCGCTAAGATAATGCGATGTGTGCCATTTTAAAAACATATGATAGTTGTGTCATTTGGTAGAAGGTATTTATTGCGATGCTCCTCGCAAAAATCCTATCCTTAACCGTTTACCCTTTAGTCTAACTGATATGTTAAACCCTTTTCACTCCTGATAATTATAATTATCATAATGTCTGTAACAGAAGACATATTAGTTAACGTTGTTATCCAATTTGCGGTCAAATCCCCCCTTTTTAGCTTCGTATACTGTATTTCCTATTGTGCGCTGCTCGCTCACTCAAATAATCTATTATCCACTTTACTTGGCCAGCTATCAGGAACACTTCTTGAGGAAAAATCAAGTCAGACCTGATAGTAGAGGGAATCAAAGAAGTACTAGTTGCAAGAACTAACAGGAGGATAGAACGAACATAGAGGGGAAAGGCTGAAGGCATTGATTCTTAAGAAGAGGAACAAATAGTACTTGGAGAAGAAAACAAACAGGAGCATGAAATCTCTGATCGAGTAAGCCTGAATACTAAGTTCCTACCCTTGCTCAAAAGAGTATCAGATCCCACTCATTTTTCTGATCGGTACAAATATCACGTCAGGCCTCAATCATCCTAGCTAGCAGTTACCTGAGAATGTGTTTTTAGGACTGGTATACAACTATACATATAATTGGTCAGACAACTAATAGCCTACTCCCTCCGTCCCAAAATAAGTGTCTCTCAACTTTAGTACAACTTTGTACTAAAGTTAGTATCAAGACATTTATTTTGAGACAGAGGGAGTACTTGCAAAGAAAGAAAGAAAAGAAAACAACTAATGGCCAATATAATGTTCCTGAATTCTTTCATTTTGTCTCTTCAATTAAGAGGGGGCGAAACATAAATTAAAGAACATGGGAATATGATGCAAGATTGAAATAAGAGGTACCGACCATTCGTGCCCTGGGCATGTCGATGAATTCTAACCAGATATCTTGCAATTAATCCAGACAAAATTTAGGAGGATGACAAAGGAGGGCAAGGGCAGGCAAGTATATCAATTAATAAATAAATAAAATAAAGGGAAGAATAAGAAAGCAAGAGGGGGACATAGGTACCTCCAAGTTATTTGCACAAAAAAGTTTGACCCCATCATAATGCAAGACTGCAAATCCATAGGGCATCTCAAAGAGCACCAATATTACGCCACTCTGCCCCAGCCAGCAACCTGTTGGAGAGAAAAAAACAGAAGTGAATCAAACTCAGGCAAGCAGCAGGATTGTAGAGCATTCAGATTGATATATCAGCTAAAGCCCTCTGTTCGTGCTGGGGCACGGCATGGTAAGGCTAGAGTTTCGTTCCTTATTCTCAAGAAATACTCATGTATGGGTGGCATTCAGATTGAGAGAGGAGAGGAAGATGGAGGCGGGAGACTCACAAAGGTCGGCGTACGACGTCCCAGGGGAGGAGGGGGAGAAGCAGCAGAAGCAGGACGAGGGAGAGAAGGGCGATGGCGAGCCCTATTTCGCCTTGCGCGTTGCCCCATCGAAACTAATTGCGGAGGGTGAAGAAGAGGCGGGACGGGATTGAATTTAAAGGGGTGTGCCCATGGATTCAGAATCGATCGCGGATGCCAAAGCGGCGATTTCCTATTTAGCGCTGGTTTCTTCCTTGTTTTTATTCTTTAGAAAATTCTTCCTTGTTGGTACGCGCCGCTCAAGCGCCTCCCGCACCGGTCCTTGTAAGTTGTAACTTTCTGCACCTCCGGTTTTGGGAACCTACTAGCGCGAGAGCTATCTTTTGCCCATATCGATTTCTATCACGAATCACCTACGAGCGGGAGACTATCGAGCCGGCCATCAAGGCAGGTAGGTAGCTTGCTGCCTCTGGTGTCGCTGTAGGCTACCCTCTCCTCAAGAGTTGTTGTTGTTGTTGTTGTTGTTGTTGTTGTTGTTGTTGTTGTTGTTGTTGTTGTTGTTGTTGTTGTTGTTGTTGTTGTTGTTGTTGTTGTTGTTGTTGTTGTTGTTGTTGTTGTCGTTGTTGTTGTTGTTGTCGTTGTTATTGTTGTTGTTGTCATTGTTGTTGTCGTTGTCGTTGTTGTTGTCGTTGTTGTCGTTGTTGTTGTTGTTGTCGTTGTTATTGTTGTTGTCGTTGTTGTTGTCGTTGTCGTTGTTGTTGTCGTTGTTGTCATTGTTGTTGTCATTGTTGTCGTTGTTGTCGTCGTTGTTGTCGTTGTTGTTGTTGTCGTTGTTGTTGTCATTGTCGTTGTTGTTGTCGTTGTTGTTGTCGTTGTTGTCGTTGTTGTCGTCGTTGTTGTCGTTGTTGTTGTCGTTGTCGTCGTTGTTGTCGTTGTTGTTGTCGTTGTTGTTGTCGTTGTTGTTGTTGTTGTCGTTGTTGTCGTTGTTGTCGTTGTTGTCGTTGTTGTTGTTGTCGTCGTCGTCGTCGTTGTTGTTGTTGTTGTTGTTGTTGTTGTTGTTGTTGTTGTCGTCGTTGTTGTCGTTGTTGTCGTTGTCGTTGTTGTCGTTGTCGTTGTCGTTGTTGTTGTTGTTGTTGTTGTTGTTGTTGTTGTTGTTGTTGTTGTTGTTGTTGTTGTTGTTGTTGTTGTTGTTGTTGTTGTTGTTGTTGTTGTTGTTGTTGTTGTTGTTGTTGTTGTTGTTGTTGTTGTTGTTGTTGTTGTTGTTGTTGTTGTTGTTGTTGTTGTTGTTGTTGTTGTTGTTGTTGTTGTTGTTGTTGTTGTTGTTGTCATCGTCGTCGTTGTCGTTGTTGTTGTTGTTGTTGTTGTTGTTGTTGTCGTTGTTGTCGTTGTTGTTGTCGTTGTTGTCATTGTTGTCGTTGTTGTTGTTGTTGTTGTTGTTGTTGTCGTTGTTGTTGTCGTTGTTGTCGTTGTTGTTGTTGTTGTTGTTGTTGTTGTTGTCGTTATTGTTGTTGTTGTTGTTGTCGTTGTTGTTGTTGTTGTTGTTGTTGTCGTTGTTGTCGTTGTTGTTGTTGCCGTTGTTGTTGTCGTTGTTGTTGTTGTCGTTGTTGTCGTTGTCGTCATTGTTGTCGTTGTTGTTGTCGTTGTTGTTGTCGTCGTTGTTGTTGTCGTTGTTGTTGTCGTTGTTGTTGTTGTCGTTGTTGTTGTCGTTGTTGTTGTTGTTGTTGTTGTTGTTGTTATTGTTGTTGTTGTTGTTGTTGTTGTTGTTGTCCATTTTTTGATACATGTTGGACATTTGTCAAATGCATGATGTCCATTTAAAAAGATACATGGTTTGAACACTTGTTTGTATACATGGCAACATTTTTTAAATACACGTTGAACATTTTTCAATGAAAATATTTAGAAAAAAACTATGTGAGCATTTTTGTACATTGCAACCATTTTTTAACAAATTGATGGATATCTTTTGGAAACACCTGAATATTTCTTTAAAATTTCACGTACATTTTTAAAACCTATGTGAATATTTGTTTTCATTGTATAAACAGTTTTAAAACATCACAATTTTTTTTGCGAAATACAGGAATATTTCATTAAAATATCATGTACATCTTTTTAATGGTACAAACAAATTACGTTGTATACACACTTTAAAAAAATCGAATAAATTTTTTTGAAACGTCTGAACTTTTTTCATTGTCACGAACATTTTTTAAAATTTATGAATATTTCTAAATATGCTATCATAGTTTTATACCGTGTTAACATTTTCTAAATTCATGGTTTGTATTTTTTTAAGTAAATTATTATTTTTTGAAATATAAATAAAAGTAAAAAAGAAAATTTGAGCGACGTTAGCATGACGACCCATGTCCCTACTGCCACCATCGGCTCCTTGTAACATGCTCATAGCCGTGGCAGCCGTCTGTCTTGCTATAAGCGAGATATAAATGTGCCCAGCAACTAGGAGACTTCCTGCTCAGCGCCCGCGGCACCGCCTAGTGAAGCAAAGCTCACACAGTTGCTCGCGTGGCAGGTCACGCGCTCGCACTTGACGTCCGGTTCGCGGTCGACCAGTTGACCGTCAAACGTTGGCATTTTGGAAAAATACAAAAAAACATGAAATTCAAAAGAAATACTCACAAATATTTGGACTAACTCATTTCATCATTTCAGAAAGACAAAGTAGTGCATTTTTCAGGACAATATTCGGACCATTGGTAGTGATACAACATGATTTTTCTCACACTTCTATGTAGACAATTTGCTGCTATTTTTAGACATATTCTCATTCTCACTAGCCTAACATAGCCCTACCAACATACATAGCTAATGCAATGGAAATAAACCATAAAATATTGCTAAACCAACTCCAATTCGACTTCATCTTCAATGATTTGGGATCTACAACTGATCCTACAATTGCTACATTTCAAACTTGTGCATTGCTTTGGTAAGATCATGGTCTGAGACTTCTCTTCTCTCTTTCTCTCGTTCATCTCTGAGCCAAATGTTCTGTTCCCTTTGCTCCCAAACTGCATCACACAAGTCTAGGATGAGTTGCCATAGAAATGGTGGCGTCGGTTTGTCCCACCACTTAGAATATCCAACATCTCCAATCTTACAAAAAAATGAGAAAAAAATCCTAAATCAAATGACCAGAGAAGATAGAACATTGCAAGATATGGGGCGACCTACCCGAAGAGAGACACCATGAGAAATCTTACCTTCCTTCTCCTGCATTTGTTATATGTTCCATGATTGTCATCGCTCTAGCAATTCCATTGAGGGGTCTTCAATCTGCAAGTACAATCGAGCGGCGTGTCATAGATACGACAACTCTCTGTTGGGGATCAGTGGACCAACATTGCAGGAAGCCACGAGGCAGGGAGGCGCGCCCCCACCCTCGTGGGTACCTCGTGGCTCCCCTGACCGACTTCTTTCACCTATATATCTCCATATACCCTAAAAACATCGAGGAGCACAATAGATCGGGATTTCCGCCGCCGCAAGCCTCTGTAGCCACCAAAAACCTCTCTGGAGCCCGTTCCGGCACCCTGCTGGAGGGGGATCCCTCACTGGTGGCCATCTTCATCATCCCGGCGCTCTCCATGACGAGGAGGGAGTAGTTCACCCTCGGGGCTGAGGGTATGTACCAGTAGCTATGTGTTTGATCTCTCTCTCTCTCGCGCGCGTTCTTGAGGTGATATGATCTTGATGTATCGCGAGCTTTGCTATTATAGTTGGGTCTTATGATGTTTCTCCCCCTCTACTATCTTGTGATGAATTGAGTTTTCCCCTTGAAGTTGTCTTGTCGGATTGAGTCTTTAAGGATTTGAGAAGACTTGATGTATGTCTTGCCGTGCTTATCTGTGGTGACAATGGGATATTCATGTGATCTACTTGATGTATGTTTTGGTGATCAACTTGCAGGTTCAATGAACTTATGCATAGGGGTTGGCACACGTTTTCGTCTTGACTCTCCAATAGAAACTTTGGGGCACTCTTTGAAGTAATTTGTGTTGGTTTGAATAGATGAATCTGAGATTGTGTGATGCATATCGTATAATCATACCAACGGATACTTGAGGTGACATTGGAGTATCTAGGTGATATTAGGGTTTTGGTTGATTTGTGTCTTAAGGTGTTACTCTAGTACGAACTCTATGATAGATCGAACGGAAAGAATAGCTTCATGTTATTTTACTACGGACTGTTGAATAGATCGATCAGAAAGGATAACTTTGAGGTGGTTTCGTACCCTACAATAATCTCTTCGTTTGTTCTCCGCTATTAGTGACTTTGGAGTGACTCTTTGTTGCATGTTGAGGGATAGTTATATGATCTAGTTATGTTATTATTGTTGAGAGAACTTGCACTAGTGAAAGTATGAACCCTAGGCCTTGTTTCCTAGCATTGCAATACTGTTTGTGCTCACTTTTACCACTTGCTAACTTGCTGTTTTTATATTTTCAGATTACAAAAACCTATATCTACCATCCATATTACACTTGTATCACCATCTCTTTGCCGAACTAGTGCACCTATACAATTTACCATTGTATTGGGTGTGTTGGGGACACAAGAGACTCTTTGTTATTTGGTTGTAGGGTTGTTTGAGAGAGACCATCTTCATCCTACGCCTCCCACGGATTGATAAACCTTAGGTCATCCACTTGAGGGAAATTTGCTACTGTCCTACAAACCTCTGCACTTGGATGCCCAATAACGTCTACAAGAAAAAGGTTGTGTAGTAGACATCAAGCTCTTTTCTGGTGCCGTTGCCGGGGAGGTGAGTACTTGAAGGTATATCTTTAGATCTTGCAACCGAATCTTTTAGTTTCTTGTTTTATCACTAGTTTAGTCTATAAACGAAAACTACAAAAAATGGAATTGAGTTTATCTCATACGCTTCATCTTTTTAATATCTTTCGTGAGAATGATGGAAAGGAAAAATGAGCTCAAATCCTAGAAGAAGAAGTCTATAAAATGTTTGGCACTAAATCTTTGAATGATGAGCATCATTGCAATGTTGTTAGTATGAACTCTTTGAATATCCATAGTCCTAATGATGATTGCACTAGTTTTGATGAAAATGTCTCCTATAAGCATGCCAATTTTTGTGGAGTGCATTGGGTTTGCAAGTACACACCAAATAGGGAAGATAGATATTGCAAGAGGCATAAGCACTTAGAAACTAAATGGTTGCAAAAAGGCTAGATGTGAGTGCTGAAAATTTAAAATTCCTTTGCCGTACTTGTGAACTTTGCAATGAATGTGGCCATTTACATCTCCGATGCAAGTTGTTTCATGATCGAACCGTGTCCAAGAATTGTGATGATTTGATTTCCCTTGCACATCATAATGAACTTAGTTTGCTTTTGGGCTATGAAGAAATGAAACGTTTAATTAAGAATCTTCCAGAATTTGCTGATAAGAAATTCCTTGATATTGATCTAGAGGAGATTTATATGTATTGTGCGGTGAATTGCGTTGAAAATCCTTATATTGCCAATTACATAAAGAAAAGAAAGCAAATATAAGATTAAGAGAATACTAATGAAAGGGAAGAAACTTCCCAATATCCTCCTATTATTTCTTATGATGAATCAGGTAACGAGGAGGAGCTTTCTATTCAACCAATCTCATCAATAAGGAGCTCAAAAAAGAGGGATAAACCCACACATGATGTGAAGAAGAAAAAGAAAAGATGGAGAAGCAAAGGTAAAAAGGTATCCCTCCCAAATGATGTTTCGCCTACTACTCATTGTGATGATGATAATTGCTATACTATTGGTGCTATCCATACTATTAATGACGAGAGTGATTATGCTCATGATATGAAAAGGCCCAAGCTTGGGGAAGCTATGTTTGATGAGGATGACATATTTGAGAATATATTTTCTGCAATTAATGTTTGTCCCAAGCTTGGGGATGCTATGTTTAAGTAAGATGATATTTTTAGCCTCCTAAGTTTTGATTTGCAAAGTTGTTATGATGATAGCATGCCTCCTGCTTATGATGATTATATTGATGAAAGTGGGTTTGGAAGAGTGTCTACTTTAGGAAGTAATGATCCCACTATTTTGGAGGATGTTGAATCTTATTGTGATGAATATGAAAGTGGATTTGGAGAGGTCATGACTTTATTTAGTGATGATTCCACTATCTTGGAAGAGGTTTCAATCGATTATGATGAGAACAAAGTTGCTACTTATGATGATTATTGTGATGAAACTTATGCTATAAAAAGTAGTGATGATTATAATTATAAAACTTGTCATGATTATGATTACCTTTTTTCTGAACATTACTCTTTTAATGTGGAAACAATTTATAGTATTCAAGTCTCTTATGATACTCCCACTATTCTGAATGAGAAGAAATTCACTTATGTGGAGAGTAGTAAAATTTCTATGCAAGTAGATCATGAAAAGAATGCTTTATGTGCTGGTTATATTGTTGAATTCATTCATGATGCTACTGAAAATTATTACGAGGGAGTAACATATGCTTGTAAGAATTGCAATAGTATCAATCTTTGTGACTCTGAACCACTATCTAAATATTTGGCTCCGGATTTTGCTCTCAGTGGATTCACTCAAATCTTTTGGAGAGAGGGTGCTATGACAAACTTTTCAAGACCACATGGAGCAACCGACCAACCCGAAAGGCACAGGGTGGCTATTTATAGCCGGAGCAATCCCGAGGGCGAAATGACCATTAAGGAGACGACGTCCAGACAATGACTGTTGGTGTCAAAACCGGCAGATCTCGGGTAGGGGGTCCCGAACTGTGCGTTTAAGGATCGAAGGTAACAGGAGGCAAGGGTCACGATGTTTACCCAGGTTCGGGCCCTCTTAATGGAGGTAATACCCTACTTCCTGCTTGATTGACTTTGATGAGTATAGGATTTACAAGAGTTGATCTACCTCGAGATCGTAATGGCTAAACCCTAGATGTCTAGCCAGTACGATTATGATTATCTCTACGGACTAAACCCTCCGCTTTATATAGACAACGGAGGGGGCTAGGGTTGTACAGATTCGGTTTACAGAGAAAGGAATCTTCATACCGAACGCCAAGCTTGCTTTCCACGCCAAGGAGAGTCCCATCTGGACATGGGGGAAGGTCCTTGATCTTGTAGCTTCACGGCCCATCAGTCCGGCCCACATCACATAGCCCGGACGTCCAAGGACCCCCTAGTCCAGGACTCCCTCAATGGCCAACCACACATATCTAACAATCGGATTTCAAACGCACCCGACAACTTTATTTGAGGAACAGGCAAATCTGACTCCTCGGTTCAAACATTTCTCTCGCAGCCCAGAAGATCATCGTCTCTGACTAATAAGTAAATGTCTCGAAGCACAAAGAGATTTCTCTCAACTCACTTGGGATATGTTTCAGTTAAGAATCAGAGAAACATAAGTTTCGAAACACTTCAACCCCTCTTAATAGTACGGTGGCCCTATGACCCAACTAAGAGAAAATGAACTACAGAAAAACATGCTACGTCTTTTCTTCATCTTCATCCTTCTCATCTGCAGTCAAGGCTCTCGGTCCGCACTCTATAGCAATTGCTTCGGGTCAACATTTGGGGGGGGGGGGGGCATTTCCGTCACGCAATCTCTTCGATAGCAATCTTCTAGATTGCTTTAGCATTCTTCTCTGTGTCATAGATATTTATCTTCTGAGTTTATAGTAGGCTCATCTGAATTCCAGTGACCCAAATTCTCTATGTTCACTAGCAAACATATTAGTCCCTCACTGTTTCTGTCCAACAATATCCAAAACTCTTGGGGCACACAATTGCACCAACATGAGGCTTGATGGACGAGGAGCTTAGCGTCTTTAGCAGCATGACTAATGTCGACAAGGATGTGTCGCAACCGCCATTAGGGAGAGCAAGTCCGTTGACGTCCACCCTGACTTGTACATCGCCGTCATGAAGCAAGGTGGCTTCATTTTGGAGGCTTTGATGGCTGCTCTTAGCCACCTGATGGACAACATGGCACAAGGTGTTGAGTTTGTTGCCATGGCGGACGCCCATAGGGTGCTCTGGCTTAGGAACTGATTGGGCAATCACTACTACTAGTGTTGTTTCTTGTGGTGGTGACGGCGTGCCTAATGATCGACGATGACAATGACAAGGATGATGTACATTTTGTGGTACCTAGGGCTTGCCAAACTGTTGTTGGCTTGTATATGTTGATGAAATGGTATATACCAACCACACGTGCTGATGGCAAACTACCGGTGATACGATTACACTCTCTTTTGGATGTGGTGATAGGATGACCATAGTAGTTAGAACGAACATGTTCTGCTTTTGGGTATATGATAATGCATGCCTATGTTGTTTTATGTTCCATATTTGTGTCTCTTTGCTCGTTACTTAGATTGTTGCTATTCTTTCATGTTAGGTGAAGTGTTATGTGGTGTATGTAGGGAGGCAGATGACGTTTACTCCAAATTTGTGCTCAAGTAGAAGAGAAATTCTGAGGTAGGCTAGTTGGTTTGGGTTGTGTAGCGTGAAAAACTTCATCATCGTCATCCAATTCATCTTGATTATACTGCTATTTTATTGGTGTGATCATATGCAAGGTCTACATAATAAGCTCACCGCATAGGCTATAAGATAAGCAATTCTGACCGAATGTATACAACCAAGCGCGGGGGTGGGCATGGGAGGCCGGGGGGAATTGGTGTTGTCCTGCAGGCAGTATGCATGCTACCAAACCATGTGCGCAACATGGTTTCAGCCTGCATTTGCCCAGCATGTCCCAGGTGAGCCGGATATGGAAGGAGGCAAAAATCGATGCAAACTACCAAGCACCTTATTCATCCTACTGCATAGGCAAGGTCTCATCCTTCGGATTTCCGCGACCTAAAGGCTCAGAGTGCTCCTGAAAAAATTGGGGTCCAAAGACTCTATCTTGGATGCGTGGAATCATCACAGAGACGCGGGATATGTGTAATTTCTTTCAGGGATTCAAGCTTCGGTATGCTAGCCGCCGGACTAATTCGGCAGCCCACCGTGTAGCTAGGCATGCTTTAAATCTTTCTGTATCTATGCTTGTGTACGATGTAATCTCTGGGTGGCTGACTGAAATCTTGCAGTCAGACATGCTAGCGCCTGATGACTAAAGAACCGGAAGGGCGTTTTAGCTAAAAAAAACTTCATGGTCCTCAATAGCAATAATCTTTCACAAAGTCTACAAAACCTTTATCGTGATAAAGATCAGTTCAAGAAACCATTCGGCATGAATGGTGAGCTATATCAAGGACAATGAACAAAGGATCAGTTCAGGTAGTAAGTAACGTACACAAAAATACTTTGCAAAAAAAAATCTTACACAAAAATAAGCACTGTGAGACTCGGGAGTTTGCTCCTGCATGCCAATCTGCAAGTGTGTGTTTAAGACTTCAGAGGGTGCGCACACGCTGACACACATATACTTTCCAATCAATAAAGAGAAGAACATTGAGTGCTAGGATATGATTTTAAATCCACGGAGTCAAAACTATTCGCCAACCAAGAAACTTCGCGTGACAGGCCTGTTTCTTGGTTGCTACTCACTTACTTGCATGAAAAGGACACGGACGAAATTAACTAACTCCATGACATCACAGCTTCCATTGAACTCGTGTTGGCAGTACGTACTGCACCCCGGCGACTCGTGATTGGTGAATCTACTATCTGCCGCCGAAGCAACGGGGAAAGCGACGCCACGAGCCGGATTAAGCCCACCGCGAAATTTCCATTGCGTGCGGGCAGGGAACCAACGAAGAATAATTAAGCTGTCGACCCGCTGCGGATTTTTCTGCGGGCGTGACGTCGCACGGATCCATGTCAACTGCTGCAAATGAATATCCAGATTCGGCGCCACCTTGCGGAAGATGGATTCAATACCGCGGCGCTCCGGTGAGAACGTCAGCCGCGGTAGAGAAGACTTTCGTTGACGAATGGGAGGGAATAAGTTGGACGATCAAGCGCGCCACAACTCCACTGGGCTTATTATTCAGATGATGGGAGTACGAGTATTGATTATTTCTATTATGTACAGTGCTGATAACAAGTGGAATGCGTGAATGCGATGGCCAGACTGTTTTCTAGCGTGTGTACAGTAGCCGCACTCACGACACGCAGTACCGTACATACGTGCGTGTAGGTCTGCGGGAATGTGCGTAGCCTAACGGTACGTGGCGAGAGACGTTCGAGAGATGCATGCATCAGGTCATGCTTTGGAGCACAATCGATTTGCCTAAACTGAACAGTTTAACCCCTCCTCTCTCTCTTTTTTTTTGCGAAGGGTAAACTTTTATTGATTACCCAAACTGAAAGTCTTGCTTACAAAGATCAGGAACAACGCCTGGACCGGAACCGAGCCACACAGCAGTGCGCTCTTCTACTCTACCAAAGTTTGCAAGGAAATGGCTAACTTTATTTTGATCGCGAGTGATATGAGCTAGTCTCACATCTCTTCCTCCCCTCATGAGGCGTCTGGTCTGGTCTATCAACATAGCATAACGAGATCGATCCACAGTGTCACCTCTCAACATATTGATTCCGACTAGGCTGTCGGTCTCAAGCTCCACCGGAAGAGGCGTTCATTGGAGCGCTAGGTTTAGGCCCTCCATACACGCAGCCAGCTCCGCTTCAAGTGCATCCGCGCATCTCCGAAGTTGGCGACAAGACAAGAAGATGATCGTGCCCGAGTTGTCTCGGAGCACCATGCCCGCCCCTACCGTGTCCGTCGACGGGCAGAAGGAGCCGTCGACATTAAGTTTGGCCCAGCCCGCCGAGGGGAAGCCATCTGGCGGGAGTCGGTGTGCTCGTCGGGGCTTGTCTGGGCGCCACACCTGTGTGCAGCGCCTCCACCGCTTGCTTGTCCTTCACCGGATCAGCCTCCGGTCGGTTCTGTACGCCGATGATGGATTCCACGTAGCTCAGCAGGAAGCGGCATGAAGCTTCGACAGGAGGGGGTTCTTATCGTGCATGAGTTCATTCCGAACGAACCAGCAGCGCCAAAGCAGCAACATCAGCTCCAGCCGCTCCCGGTCTGGTAGGTCACAGAGGCTTTGAACTAGCCACTCTGTCCCCGTCCTCCTAAATGCCTTCACCTTGGGGATACACTAGTGTTCTTCCATAGCTTGCCACAGTCCGACGGTCCGTGGGCACCTGCAAAACGCGTGAAACGTGTCCTCCAGCTCGGAAGCGCAGAGAGGGCACAAGTCAGAAACCTTGAGACCCTGGCGTTTCTTGTTCACCCAGGTGGGTAGACAATCAGTGACGAGTCTCCAAACAAAGGTGCGCACCTTAGGAAGAGCAAGGCACCTCCATACAAAAGACTAGACGGCCCGTCGCCCGTCCGGTGCCCTACTCGCCGCGACTGATGAAGGCCTCAAACGATCCTCCAGAGCAAGTCGATAAGCACTCTGAATCGTGAAACTGCCACTCTTCTCCGGTGCCCATGCGATAATGTCTTCGCCCATGCGTGATGACGTTGTAATCTTTAGTATCTCCTCTGCATCAACCGGGTAAAAAACTTGATGAACCACGTCTGGCTTCCAAGCACCATGATTGTCAAGGAGATCCGTCACCCGCCTCAATCTGCACCTGCCCTGCGGTGTAATGGGTTTCCCGGTTCCGTTCCTCGGTATCCAGCTATCGCGCCAAATGCGGATGGATGCTCCGTTCCCCACACGCCAGATTAGCCCTCTTTTCAGCAGTTCCAGACCATGTTGCACACCTTGCCACGTTGCCGAAGCACCCGCCGGGAACACCATGTCCTCAAGACTACCATTGGGGTAGTACCACGCCTTCAAGAGCTGCGCGCATAAGCTGTCCGGGTTGGACAGAAGCCTCCAAGCTTGTCGTGCCAATAGTGCTTGATTGAAGAGCCTTAGATCTCGGAAGTCGAGCCCGCCTTGTGCTTTCGGCTTGATCAGGTGAGTCCACGCCTTCCAGTGCATCTTCTTCTTGCCTTTCTCCACACCCCAATAGAAGTTGCCTATCATCCTTATGAGATCCTCGCAGGTAGAGGCAGGGAGGCGGAACACACTCATGATATATGTGGGTATCGCCAGAGCCACTGATTTGATCAAGACTTCTCTCCCGCTTGGTGCTAGCAGTTATGATGCATCCCAGTCCACCATTCTCTTTGTAAACTTCTGTTGCAAGTTCTGGAATTTGTCCTTTGTCATGCGCCCGGATGGGGTAGGGAGACCAAGATAGCACTCTTCAAAACTATGTTGTTGTACCCCCAACACTTCCTTAACCTCCTCATGAATATTAGCTGGGCAGTGCTCTCCAAACAGGATGGAACATTTATGCGGATTGATGAGTTGGCCGGTAGCGTGGGCATATGAATTCAACGCCTCCTTGACATAGTTTGCTTCGAGGGCAGATGTGCGAAAGAAGAGCAGCGTATCATCGGCGAACAACAAATGTGAGATGCCAGGAGCTCTTGGACAAACCCTCACTGGCGTGATCTCTAGGGCCCGCACTTTTTGGCGCAAGATAGCGGCAAGACCGTCAGCAACAAAGATAAATAGAAACGGAGAAAGGGGATCTCCCTGCCGAAGCCCGCCCGTCGGTGCAAATGAATCTGAGAGGGTTTCGTTTAGATTAATACAATACTGAACAGAGGTGACACATGCCATGATCCACTTCACCAATTGGCTCGCAAAACCCATTCTCTGCATCACTTGCTCAAGAAATCTCCAATCCACTCTATCATAAGCTTTTGACAAGTCCGGCTTGTAAGCACAAAACTCCTATCTGGATCCTTCTCCTGCCTTATATAGTGTGTGCATTCAAATGCAATGAGGGCATTATCGGTGATGAGCCTCCCGGGCACGAAGGCGCTCTGCTCTTCAGACACCACATCACCAAGGATAGGCCTGAGCCGGTTGACCAAGCACTTTGAGATGATTTTGTACGCCACGTTGCATAAACTAATGGGCATGAACTTCATCATCATCTTTGGATTTTCCACCTTCAGAATGAGGACAATGGTAGTAGAGTTCACTCCCTCCGGCATTATACCTGTGGAGAAGAACTCACTTACTGTTGCGATGATATCCTCTTTGAGAATGCTCCAATGGCGCTGAAAGAATCTGGCCGGGAGGCCGTCAGGTCCCGGCGCCTTGAGGGGGTCAATTTGGAACAAAGCGTCACTGATCTCCTTTTTCGAAAACGGGGCGCAAAACTTTGTATTCGCCTCAGCCGAGATCACCTCTTCAAACAGCAGCACTACAGTCTTGGGTTGCAAGGTTTGGTCAGCCTAAAAAGGTTTCAAAGATATGCAAGCGCCATACCTGACATGATATGATGATCTGTTTGGTAATTGCCCTCGTTGTCAATCAGCCCTTTGATCTTGTTCTTATGTGCCCTCCACACAGCCTTGCTGTCAGTGTCAAAACCGGCGGATCTCGGGTAGGGGGTCCCGAACTGTGCATCTAAAGCAGATGGTAACAGGAGGCTCGGGACACAATGTTTTACCCAGGTTCGGGCCCTCTCGATGGAGGTAAAACCCTACGTCCTGCTTGATTATTCTTGATAATATGAGTAGTACAAGAGTTGATCTACCACAAGAGCGTAGAGGCTAAACCCTAAAAGCTAGCCTATGGTATGATTGTATGTTGTCCTACGGACTAAAACCCTGCGGTTTATATGTTGTACAAGGTTTCAAAAACTGTTAATACCGTGTTGTTATCCACGGGATGGTGCTCTGTGGCATTTGGGATAAGAAGATCCTCACCACTTTTGGCCACCTGCCGGAGTATCCAACATGCTCTAAGGCTGTGCGTTGGTATGGTATCCGATGTGCTATGAATTTTGCCCGGTCCGTTAAGCCATCCCTCCAATACGGTTCCATGCCCTGTAGAGGGTTTTTGTTTCTTTGTAACTAACTCGGGTGTCTTATGATAGTGCACCCTTTTACTTCGAACTGGGTGTATATTCTTAGCCGGATTATCCTAAAATTTCATTTCGGTTTTCCAGGCGCTTTCCATCGCACAGTACTTTCGTACTATGGATGCCAAGTCAGCGAAGCGTGATATGTCACGGCGACTTAAGGCGTTAAGGATTCCCTTATCCGTGCAATTATTGTATAAAAATGAGACCGCGTCTTCCTCGCGATAGTCCTTAACCTTGTTCATCACAAGGAGGAATCTGGCCCAATAATAATGTACTGTTTCATGGGGCTCTTGCCTGATGTGGGAAAGATCATTTATGTCTGGGTGGGTGGGTGGAATTGAGTCCGAACCCCTACCCAATATGAGACCCAGGGGCCAAGGTGTTTCCAATATTGGAATTTTGGGTTCCGGTATGTTGCCCGATAAGTCTGGCCCGCTGCCTGGTTCTAGGTCCAGGGCTTGG
Source organism: Triticum aestivum (assembly GCF_018294505.1). Lineage (NCBI taxonomy): Eukaryota > Viridiplantae > Streptophyta > Magnoliopsida > Poales > Poaceae > Triticum > Triticum aestivum. The sequence goes on along the minus strand of NC_057809.1, from coordinate 513,147,851 downwards.
GCGATGTCCTCCCATAAACGGGTATCCGGCTCAAAGAGCTCAGGAATCCGGACATAGTTAGTCCTCAAGATAGAAGAGGAATCGCCGCATTGTTCCTCCACCACCGTCACATGGTGGGTGACCGGTGGAGAGTTAATCTCCCTTTGATCGGGTTTAAGCCCAATCCGATCATAGTCCGTAGCGACTCCCAAGGCGGCGATGCGGTCCAAGATCTCGTTTAGGGAAGAGAGCTCCATTGGACCCATCTGCTCGGCGAATTCCGAGCCGACGTGGAGGTTGTTTTCGATGACCCGAGAAGTCATCGTTGGGGCAGCAGCCGAACGGGCGGTCATGATGAAACTGCCTAGCCGGAGAGTTTGACCGATAGCCAGGGCTCCCCCGGTGGTGATGTTGTTCTCGACAACGAGACGAGGCATCCTTCCTTATGGTGACGGCACAGAGGAACTCTCAATGAAAGCACCAATGTCGGTGTCAAAACCGGTGGATCTCGGGTAGGGGGTCCTGAACTGTGCGTCTAAGGCGGATGGTAACAGGAGGCTCGGGACACGATGTTTTACCCAGGTTCGGACCCTCTTGCTAGAGGTAAAACCCTACGTCCTGCTTGATTATTCTTGATAATATGAGTAGTACAAGAGTTGATCTACCACGAGATCGGAGAGGCTAAACCCTAAAAGCTAGCCTATGGTATGATTGTATGTTGTCCTACGGACTAAAACCCTCCGGTTTATATAGACACCGGAGGGGGCTAGGGTTACACAAGGTTGGTTACAAAGGAGGAGATATACATATCCGTATTGCCTAACTTGCCTTCCACGCCAAGTAGAGTCCCATCCGGACACGGGATAAAGTCTTCAATCTTGTATCTTCATAGTCCAACAGTCCGGCTGTCCGGAGACCCCCTAATCCAGGACTCCCTCACTTGTGATGGAAGAACTTTGTGTTGCGATCACCATGCTTTAGCCATTCCACACGCGAACGTTGGAGCCACATCATTTCCTCCTTATAAAGCAGTTCGTTCATATGGTCAGTTTCCCCACGTATCTCATTCTGGTATGCATTCATGTTAGTGAGCTCCTCTAATCTCATTTTGGACTTCTCAATTTCCTTTGTGATATTACCCACCTTCTTGCTGCTCCATTTGTGTAGCGCTAACAGTGTCGACCGGAGCACCCCGCTAATGTTGCCCCGATGACCATTTACACCGGCTGCTCTCCATGCCTCCTCCACTATCTCCGACAGCGCCGATTCTCTTTCCCACATGACTTCATACCTCTGAGTTCTTCCAGTGCGCACCCGGGTCTCCCGAACACATTGTAAAATGACAGGGCAATGATCGGAGCAGGGAGACATGAGGTGTGCCACTTCACATTCCGGGAACAGATCAAGCCACGGGTTGTCAGCCACAGCTCGGTCCAGCCGCACTTGAACATTGGCATGCCCACTTCGCTTGTTATCATATGTGAATGGGTGCCCCGAAAATCCCAGATCCGCAAGCTGGCAGTCCTCTAGGCATTCCCTAAAGGCGACCATCTGATTCCGGGGACGAGGAGTCGAGGACAAGTGCTCAAAGTCCCACATGGCCTCGTTGAAATCCACGGCCACCATCCATGGTATATCTGATGTGCCTCTTAGTTTGCATAAACTCTCCCACATGAGATGTCTGTTTTCGACCCTTGGTTCTCCATAAACAAAAGTCACCTGTCACATCGGTTCATCATCAGAAAGTCTCACGAACGCATCAATCCATCTTTCATTTATATCCTGGACGTTGACAGACACTGATTCATCCCAATACAAAGCTAAGCCACCACTCTTTCCCTGGCTACTGACGCCATCAAAACCTTTGAGGCCAAGTCTGTTGCAAACTCTCATCATTTTGTGATTTGGTTGTCTAGTTTCACACAAAAACACCAGCTTTGGGGAATGGGATCTACAAAGAGCCTGGAGGTCGCAAATTGTGCGAGAGTTCCCCGCCCCTCGACAGTTCCAGAATAAGAAACTCATTGCGACTGACGGGGCGCCACACTTGGCCCCGTCAGCTTACTAGCGGCCCCAAGGCTGGTTGCCTCCCGATCCTCCTCTCATTCCATGTTGCTTGCATCATCCTCAAGGTTCTGCGCCCCCATCTTCCCCCTCTTCTGGACTCCTCCTCTGAAATATCCTCGAAAGGTACTACTGCATTGCCTTCGTGTGCTATCAAGTGTCGGTCCCTCAAGCCCTCCATATGCCTCTTGCCCAGCACGGAATCATTAAAGTCCATCGACTCCCAAGCACTTCCAAAAGACACCTCCAGATTATCAAGGTCACGTAACACTGGAACCATGTCGTCCCGTCCTAGCGGGGGTTCTCTGCGCACCACCATCCCACTCTTCTTATTCACCGCCACCTTTTTTTGCCCCCCGGCCGGCTTCTTCCGATGTTGCCTTGGTGTGATCTCCGACCTGCCCGATGATTTAGCCTCGAACTGCTTCCGCATTTGTTGAACCTTGCTGCACTTTGGCTTCTCTTTTTCAAGCCTCAACCTGAGCCCTTCGACATGTTTTCAAGCTGCTCATCCGCCTCTTCCGCACCCACACCCTCGGTGTCCTCAAACCCATCATGCGCATCTACCCTGCTAGGGATCTCTGGCTGAGGTTGTTGCTGGCTCATGCTTGTCTCTGATCGCGCCGAATACTGCGGCATCGTTCCTGCACTCCCCGGGGAGAAGTCCATCGCCCGTCGAGCTCTTGGTTGTCCCGACTAGGGAGCATACGTCTGCCTCTGTTCAAACTTCTTGAAAAGGGGAGCAGCGGAGGGTGGAGTCATACCCCTTGGTGGCCATTCCTATCCTCTTCTTCTCACAGGCATCCTTGTCATGACCCATAAAACCACAGTGAAAGCAGAAGTGTGGAACCCTTTGTACTTGAGCTTGAAGGTACTTCGCTTAATTTCCCCCTTGGCCTTATACTATAGCGTTATTTCCTTTTGCATCCTTCTATTATAGGGCAGTTTGATGCGGATACATAGGAATTCATTTGTGATGTGGCCACTTTCCGGAGCGTCCACCTCCAACACTTCCCCTAGTGCAGCCCGACTGCATTACCATATGCCATAGTCTGCTTCTTCCACGGGATATCAAAAACTCGCACTCGGACAGGAACCGCGTCCAGTTGGGTCTCTGGGGGCCTAGCCTCATTGTCAAACGGCGTTACTAGCAGGGCGTCACCATCATATATCCACGGCCCCCCTCTTGCCACAAAACTGTAATCTCCCTCCGAGAAGAGAGTAATAGTATAAAAGTTATTCCTAATCGGCTGAAACTCTACCCCCGTCCTGAGTTGCCAGATCTTCTCAAAGTGTTTTGACAGGGTTTTTGCACTAGGTCGTCTCTGCGATCTGTACGAGCTCATCAATTTCTAGGTCTCTTGCGCGCTTTCTTCCTCCTCTAAGTCAACCGAGACAAAGGACACATCATCCATGTCCACCTCACCATCAATTTGGGTCTTTGCGTCCTCCGAGAGCCCTCCTTCAGAAGTCGGTCCATCCCAGTTCCCATCCTCTGAGACATCATCGTGCGGCCCAACCTGCTCCGGCATCTGCCTGACCGCCATGAGCCTGCCTGCACCAGAGGGCTTCGGGTGGGTAGGAGTCTCATCGACTCCCCCATGATCACCCCCACCCTCAATGGCAAACGCGCCTCTCTCCATAGGAGGGTGATATCGGGGTCGGTGCAGCGTGGGATCGGGCCCTGGGTCGATTGGGAGAGCCGGCGGCGGTTGTAAAGCAGATCGACCAGATCGGGCCTCCCTATTTGAAGATAGCACCTTAGGGTTTAGGTTTCCTTTAGCCGCATGTTGACGGGTTCCCAGATTAGGGCGGAGACGCATAGACACAGAGGACTGCGGAGCCGTAGTCCGGGAGGGAACCTCCCAAAGGTCCGGAACGCTTCTGTCGGGGTAGGATTCAGGCGGCGACCTGCGATCGCCTATCGCCATTGCAACCCTAACCCTAGACGAAGCAGACTTTTAGTTTAACCCCTCCTTTAAAAAGCAAGAAATAAATCTAGAAAAATATGAGCATAAGTGCCAAGTCTAAGACTTGAACCCTGTGGGCTGGTTCCACCACAAAGAACCTAACCATCTGAGCTAGGCTCAGTTCACGTTTAACCTCACTGTTGAGAGTCGCCATTGTTGTTGCGACGGCCGAGTCCCTCCTCTTTCTTCGCCGGATGCCAATCGGTATAAACTAGCAGAGTAGCATGGGTTCCCTCTTAAGAGACACTTTTTTCGATAAAGGGCGACACAAAATAAGGATCTAGTTGAGGCATCTAGATCGCAGGTGGAGGTACACAGTCGCCTGCACATCCTTGGCATGTACTCCCTCCGTTCGGAAATACTTATCCTAGAAATGGTTGTATCTAGAACTAGAGTTCTAGATACAATCATTTCTAGGACAAGTATTTCCGAATGGAGGGAGTATATCACCATGTGATCAAATATATGAACATTCGTTAGAACTAGTTCCGGCAGATCCCTATGTAGGATATCTCGGCGTGACGATTAGGCCAGAGGAAAACCAGGAGACAATTTTACCCAATATAAGGGAGCTTGTATTTGCATATCGAGATAGAGCTCATCAGTAATGGTGTTTGTGGTGGAGCTACACGCTAGCGGAAAGCGGTTGTTTGTCGGTCATCATTGGCACTCCATTGACATCCGGTTGAACAGGAGCCCTTCTTCTTCCTTTGGGTCTAGAAACCAAATAGGAGGTGGTTCAGCTTCTGTCCAGAACCCATGGCTTCTACTTTCGACGAGCTTGGCAATTGGAGGCAGAGCGACCGTGGTTTTTGCATATCTTGATAGAGCTCGTGATTAATGGTGTTTGTGGTGGATCTACGACATTAGCGGAAGCGGTTGTTTGCCGATCTTCAGTGGCCCACCATTCACTCTGTGGGCTGAAGGGTAACCCTTCTTCTCCCTCTTTGAGTGGAAACCAAATAAGAGGTGGTTCGGCTTCTGTCCAAAGTCTATGGCTTCTACTTTCGACGAGCTTGACAATAGGAGGCAGAGCGGCCATAGATTTTGCATATCTTGATAGAGTTCGTCATTAATGGTGTTTGCGGTGAATCTACGACGCTGGCGGAAGCAGTTGTTTGCCGATCTTCAGTGGCCCGCCATTGACTCTTTGGGCCAAAGGGAAACCCTTCTCCCTCTTTAAGTGGAAGCCAAATAGGAGGCGCTTCAGCTTCTGTCCAGAGTCCATGACCTTTACTTCCGATGAGCCTAGCAACTGGAGGCGGAGCGTGGTGGTCTCGATGTTCCAAGTGAGGTCATCCCCAACTAGGATGTGATATGGGGCCACTTATGTCCTGATTTGCCCATTTCATTCTGTTTTGGGATCCTCCTTGTTAAAGTCAGTGACTGATATGCAATTATTTTCTTTTTATGGATACTGATGTAAACTGCTTATCGTCATTGCTCTATGTCTACTTCAGTTTTTTTGAAAGAAACACCCAAGAAGCATCTTATTTGAAAGACAATAATAGCCATTACTCTCTCCGTCCCAAAATAAATATTGCTGATTTAGTAGGCAGTACTCCCTTCATAAACTAATATAAGAGCATTTAGGTCACTAAAGTAGTGTTCTAATTTTTTTGACGGGGAAATATTTGGAGATTTTATTCAACAATCGAAGCCCCTGCCAAATCTGCAAGGAGGCTAGTTACAATGATGCCAGGGGCAGAGTCAAACCAACATTCTGTTACATCCAGTGTGCTTGCATGTCTAGCACATAGGTGAGCAGGGTAGTTGGCTGTTCTCGAAATATATTGAATACAGAAAGACTTAAAACTAGAAGAATGCTCTAAAATTTCGGATAGGATGGGCGCCACAACAGTCCTATCATCATGACGCGAGTTCCAGAGATTAACGACCTCCAGGCAGTCGGATTCTATCACGACTTTCTCATAACCCCTGAGCTTAGCAAATATGACACCGTCCCGGATTGCTAGGGTTTCAGAGATAAGGGGGTCGGTAATCCCCTGATAAGGTTTACACCATGCAGCTCTGAAAGTGGAATGGGATCGAGCAACTCCTCCCACCCCTCCTCTTCGAGCTTCCAATGCAACACTGCCATCAGTGTTTATCTTGACCTCCCCCTCCTCAGGTGGCCTCCATCCATGGCCCGGAAGCAGTCAGGCCTGAGCCTTTGGTAGATCAAGCAAAGCTAAAGTATCTCTGGTCATTTTCATGGACTGTATTGGGTCGAGACCACCTTTATCATGAGTTATATTATTTCTAGACGTCCAAATAGCCCACATGATCGTCACCAGTTTGGCTCGATCGGACTCAGAGAACTTGGGATCACAAGTGATATCCTTTGACCATGTTAGAGGGTGTAGATCAGGTCGGTTTACCCCAAGCCAAACCGGAGCTTGAGTCCAAAACCCTCTCGCGTGGGAACAATTCAACAATGCATGCATCATGTCTTCATTTTCATGCTGACAAATTTTGCACTGGCTCACTGTTGTTATATGTCGATATTTGAGTGTGGATTCTACTGGTAGAATACCTCGTAAAACCCTCCACCAAAATACTCTCACTTTTGGCAGAACCTTCAGTTTCCATAATGTGGTCCATAACTGTTTCTCTGTCGCTGAAGTTTCGACTACCGTCCCTTCCGATAGAGCCAAATGCTCGTTCTAATTCACGAGAGCGCGGTAAGCTGACTTGATAGTGTATGAACCAGATCTCTCCAAAGCCCATGCCAAAATATCATCACCACCGCCAATCCATAGGGGGATGTTCAGAATGGCGTCTGCATCTGATGGTATGAAGTTCTCTCTGATTACCTGATCTTTCCAGAGCCAAGTTTCAGGATCGATAAGATCAGACACTTGTTGTAGCTGCGCATTACCAATGTGAGCAACCGGAGTCATAGTTCTGGTATCAGGGATCCATTTGTCCTCCCAGATAGAAACGGTCGTGCCGCTTCCAATGCGCTTAAGCAAGCCCGATTTCAACACTTCCCTGCCTACGATTATAGCCCTCCACACAGCTGAAGAAAACTTAGGTGCAGTAGCTTGCATGAAATCACAGGAGTGGAAATATCTTCCTTTCAAGACCCGCGAACACAGAGAGTTGGGATTCGTCATCAAGCGCCACCCATGCTTGCCGAGTAGTGCTAAATTAAAGAGTTGCAAGTCTTTGAATCCCATCCCTCCTTTAACTTTTGGTGCAGCCAAAGAAACCCAAGATAACCAATGTAAAGACCGGTGATCAAGGTTACTGCTCCACCAGTATTTGGCCATAAGCGAGGCCAACTTCTTACACACTTTTTTCGTTAGCTGGAAGCAATACATACTGTATGTGGGAATTGATTGGGCGACTGCTTTAATCTTGACTTCCCTTCCAGCGCATGAAATAAGTCTCTCTACTCCACCTTGGAGTTTTGACCGAATCCTCTCCCCGATGTGGTCAAAAGTTCCTCCATTAATTCGACCAACAGCCGTTGGAAGGCCGAGGTAGCGTTCACCAAAAGCTTCCACTGAAATCTGCAGTGTTTGCTTTAGTAAAAACCTTGTAGGATCAGGAGTGTTTGGGCTAAAAAATATTGCACTTTTTTCTTTATTCACTGCTTGACCAGAACACTCCTCATAGATACGAAGAATCTCATTCAACCGATGAGCACTCTGCACCTTAGCTTGCAGGAAGATCAGGCTATCATCCGCAAAAAGTAAGTGATTGATCCAAGGACATCGATAGCTAACCCGTATGCCTCTGTCGATATAAGCCCCTCCATAGAAATTCAGCAGTGAAGTGAAGCCCTCGGCACAAAGCAAAAACAAGTAAGGTGATACGGGGTCACCCTGACGGAACCCCCTGGAGGGAGAGAAGAAAGGGAGAAGCTCGCCATTTACTCGAACAGCAAACCGCACTGAAGTTACGCACTTCATAATGAGACGAACAAATTCCAGTCCAAACCCCATCTTTAGCATAATCGCTTCGAGGTAGTGCCACTCGACGCGATCATAGGCTTTCATCATATCTAACTTAATAGCACAAGCAGCATTTCCTCCCTTCTTCCTTCGCTTCATGGCATGCACGCTTTCATACGCGATTAAGACATTGTCTGTTATCAAGCGACCTGGGACGAATGCGCTCTGCTCCGGTCCAATAATATCATCCAAAAACTCTCTCAGACGATTAGTGATCGCTTTGGCAGCAACTTTATACAGGACGGAGCAAAGAGAGATCGGGCGATATTGGGAAATCTTTTGTGGAAAACGTACCTTGGGTATTAGGGTGATGGATGTGTCATTCATACCCGCTGGCAATTCACCACCATTCAAGAAACCAAGCACCGCTGGAGTGATGTCATCCTTTAGGAGATTCCAGTGTCGCTGAAAAAACCCCGCGGTGAACCCATCGACTCCTGGGGCTTTTGACGGTGCCATTTGAAACAGAGTTTTTAACTTCTTTCGCCGTGTATGGCTTTTGCAGCTCGTAATTCATCCGGTCCGTAACTCTGCTGGGTACAAACTCGAGCAGATCTTCCATCTGCCGAAAACCTTGAGACGTATATAAATTTTCGAAAAACTTTGGACCTCTTCCCAATCCTCCTCAGGAGTGGTGCACATAGTACCATCCGAGCGTTCAAGTTTCTCGATCCGGTTCATGCGCTTACGCTGAGACATTTGGGCATGGAAATATCCCGTGTTCCTGTCTCCTTCACGCAGCCATGGTACTCTAGACCGTTGTCGGGCCCAAATCTCTTCTTGGTGCAGGGCAAGTCTTAACTTCTTCACAATCGCCTTCTCCTCCTCGGACGGCCCACTGCCCACAGATCGACTCCGCAGCTGTGTTAGCTGTTCACGTAACTTACGTATTTTGCGAGCAAGACAACCAAACTCCCTTTTGCCCCATGCAGATAACTGTGTCTGTAAGTTGTTCAGGGCCTCAACCACGCCACCTAGGCCGTGCCGACCCGACCCCTTCTGCCAAGAGTCTAGGATGAGCTGGTCATAATCTGCATGTGTTTGCCACATGTCCTCATATCGAAAGGGTTTGGGCCCTCGATGTACACTGGAAGTTAGATTTTCCCTTAGATCTGCTAAGACAAAACAGTGATCTGACTCCGCAGCAACAATGTGCCGAACTTTGACATTTGCAAATAAATTAGTAAGAGCTGTGTTGCCAAAGGCTCTGTCTAGCCGGGCTTTAACATTTGATCGACCCGACTGCCTATTATCCCATGTATATTCCATGTCTGACCAGCCCAAGTCAACCATTGCACACTCATCCATTACTTCCCGAAACGCTTTCATCTGCCACTCGGGTCTTGGTGAGAGAGAAAAGTGTTCGGAGCCGAATAACGTTTCGTTAAAATCCCCAATGCACATCCATGCTTCATGCCGGATAGCAAACAAAGTTCTCATGAATCTCCAGCTGTGGCATCTATCTTCCACGCGCGGAGCTCCATAGAAGCCTGTGACACGCCATTTTTTGGACGTATCATTTTTCCTTTGCACCATAACATCGATATGGGCAGAACTATAATTTTTGAGTTCAACATCTAGATCAGCAGACCAAAACAAACCTAGTCCCCCACTGAGTCCAACGCTGCTCACCGCAAAACATCCCGCAAAACCAAGAGAGTTCTGTAGATTCTCCACTCTCTTGGCTGAAATTTTGGTCTCTATAAGAAATAAGAGACCGGGCCCTTCCTGCTTCACAATGCTGCGAAGCTCCCGAACTGCCTCGTGGTTCCCAAGCCCCCGGCAGTTCTAGCTGAGGCAACTCATCATTCCCGGCGGGGCTGCTCTGCAGCCGCCGCCGAACATCCTGAGTTTTGAGAGTTAGTGGGAGTCGGTTTTTTCTTTTTGGTTTCTGGCTCCCTCCCTGACTCCTTCTCATCACCATCCAAACGCACCTCACCCGCTGTGAACACCACCACAGCATTTGTGGTTTCATTCATTTGTGGTTTCTGCGGTTGATCAGTCGGAGGCAAAGAGATCTGTCGATAAACTTGCTTCGTTCCATGAGGGCCCCCCTTTCTCTTATTCCTCTGATCATGCTTCTTTTTAGGCGAGTTAACCTCTGAACTGGGATCAGCTCTAGCGTTTGTAGCACGAGCATCTTTAGTGCTACTTTGGCTAGACTGTTGCTCCTTGGACGAGCTATCATTAGACACACCTTTTTTCTTCTCCTCTGGCGCTCTCAGGCTTGTTTTAAAAGTAGTGTTCTAATTAAATGTTTTTATTAGTTTACGGAGGGAGTATAAGTGTACTGATTTAGTATTAGCCTTCTTTTTTCTTCCATTGTAGGTCTACCGCAGTTTCTTGCTCCTTCTAGACCCTTATTTTTTCCGTTCAAAAAAGAGCGAGAGATGCATGCATCGCGTCTAGAAAAAGGGTAAAAGCGTGCACGGACTCTGCGTTACGGGACGCACACATGCGGCGATGACGTCGCTGGATGCGCACGGGCTCGAGCTCGACCGATCCATCTCCCCCCGACCCGAGATGCCCGCGCGAACTCGAACTATGCCTCTCGCATTGAATTCCAAGTCCACGCACGCCTAACCACCCCCCGCCCGCCCGCCCGCCCCATCTGCCAGTGAGCGAAACAGTTTAAAAGACGGACGGTCCCGACGCACCCGCCCGAGCGGTCGTCCGGTCCGATGCGCCCCGGCCGGTCGCGGGTACGGCGAGGGTCGCCACCAGCACGGCAGATTTTAATCCCGACGACAGCAACAGTCCTTATCCACCGCGCTCGCGCCTCCATTAATTCGCCCCTCCAAACCGCTCCCGTCTGCGTTTGCTTCTGTACTCTCTCTATCTCTCTCTTCCTCCCCCGCCCCCGCCGTGTGAAGTCGCAAGAATCTTCTTCCTGGGCCGCTGCCGCCGCTGCGAGCTGCGATGGCGACGGCGACGGCGACGGGGCAGTGGTAGTTAGTACCCATCCACGCAAGTCAAAAGGGGCCATAGATCTCTCCGTATATAGCGCAGCCCCACGGCGGCCGGTTCATTTTTGCTCGCTAGCTGCTGCTGCGCGAGGGAGTAGGAGTAGGGAGGGAGAAAGCGAGAGGCCTCCTGCTATGCCCATGGACTACGGGAAGAGGCAGCAGGGCGGCGGGGTGGTGGCGATCGAGTGCGTGGCGGGCGGGTCGCGGGCGGAGGAGTGGGGCACGGGCTGCGCCGAGACGGTGCAGACCGGCGACGTGGTGGAGGAGCTCCTCATCGGGGTGGGCGGCCGCGGCGGGCCGGCCGTGCACGCCGCGCCCTTCAAGGGCGGCCGCGCCGCGCTGCAGAAGCTGCTGCACGCCGCCTACAAGCGCAGGGACACGTCCGTGGAGGTGCGCGTGCGGCGCCCCGCGCACGCGCGGCAGCAGCTGGTGCCGGGGGAGTCGGACAGCAGCGGCGAGCTGCTGGGCCCCGGCTCCGACGCGGCGGCCGCCAGGATGCAGGCCTGCATCGTGCCGCAGGAGACCGGCGGCGGCGGCGGCGGGATGGCGATGGTGGGGCGCAGCCAGAAGTACGTGCTCCGGTCCATCCGCGACCCCAACTACGCCGTCGGCCTCGTCGACCGCAGCGAGAGCGAGTGCGTCGCCTTCCGAGGTAAACAGCAGCCGTACGGCACCGCCGCGTTTCCAGTTTCCACCATCATCCGATCCGCAGATATTTTCTAGAACCTCCGCAGATCTTTATTTCCGATTCAACTTGTTCGATTTTTTGCTTGCAATTGCGTTAGTTAGCGAAGAAAAGTACTCGTAAAAGTCGTCGACTGAGTTTTCGCTACATGCCGGGTTGGACTTGAGAAAAAGGATAGGGCGCCCGCCGGTGCGTGCATGCGCGCGTTCCCGCTGCATGCGACTTCCGCGCACGGGTTGGTGCGGCTTTGAATTGACAGGCGGCGACGCCATCTTTATCGTTTTCTCTCCCGGCCGATCGATCTCGATCGCGATCGCGATAGAATTCCTTTTGGCGCGCTCGATCATTCACAAGACTATCTCTTCTCTTAGATAAGATCCACAAGACTGGGTTTGGCTGCATGCTGGTGCGCCGAGGCATATGCTTGGATGAATGGATCAGTTGTAGCTACGTTGTAAAAATAATTTGGCGTGATCGATCACTCACAAGAGTTGGTTTTGGTTGCATGCTAGTGTGCCGAGGCATATTCTCGTGTCAGTTTTAGTCTTTTAGCTTCCGTGGTACGATCATCGCGTTTAGATAGGATATGATCCGAATATCCTCGTTGCAAGAGCTGCCGATAGCATTGTTGTTCTTGTTGTGTTTTAGGCAGCTGCCTTTGTTGTCACTTTTTCCGACTGGTAACTTGGCCTGCTCAACTTAAAGAATTGTCTTACAGGCTACATCATGCAGATGATGTGTACATGCACTGCCATCGTCTCCAAAAAATTTGACTGCACAGGAGAGACCGCCTGATTAAGCTAGTGGTTTCGAGATTATTAGGCGTAGCCGCGTACTAGGTATACGGTAGTGCACCCGTACACACCAATGCTTAGCCGGATCTTACCAAACACACGAATCATTTAGTCTAGCCCTAGTCGCATGCCCCTACTTCCAGGCAGCAGACACGGCGGTGCACGTTGAATGGAGTCTGCATCTGATTCAATCATTCATAGTTTCATACTACACGGCAAGGTCGTCCACTTGCTGATTTAGTATTGAATGCCGCTGTTCCTCTGAGATCGTAATGCGGTTCGGAGATTCACCGGTTGACTTTACCTCCTAGGTCGATGATGTCGCGTCCGGCTTGTTCGCACCAGGAGTAATAAGTAACAAAAAATAAAAAATAAAAACTCGCACATGATTGCAGATCGTGCAGACGCCTTGGTTCCAGCTAGCTTGAGATTCCTCTGCAAATCTAACGTCGTCTCCTGATGATCAAAATAAAGAACTGAATCACGGTTCGAAATAGTGTTAGAAATGTCCTAATGCTACGTCATGGCCGACGTTGATCGCTCGCTGACGACGGCGGCGGTGGTGCTGTGCATGCATGCAGGGTCTCGGAGCTCTCGGGTGGTGTGCGCGCTGAGCAAGGCGCAGCTGCAGGACGGCTACGTGTCCTACCCGTGGGAGAAGAAGATGAAGGAGGTGCTGCCGGTGCCCAGCGCCAGCAGCTTCCTCTCCCTGCTCGTCCTCCCCACCGCGCTCGACCGCGCCAACTCCCGCTACAACTCCGTCGACGACACGCTGGCCCGCGCCAACGCCTGGTTCCTCGCCTCGCAGGCCGCCGGGGTGCCCATCGCCTTCCTCAACGTCCAGACCGAGGCCCTCCTCACCAAGGTTCCTTGTACTATATTTTTTTTGCCATCAGAATGATCGTGTGTGGGATGTTTTGGTGTTTTTCTGACGTTCTTATATGGCATGCATGGTGCAGATCTCCGGCGACATGGCCTCGGCGACGGTCAACTCGGGGTCACTGGCCGACCTCCCCAACCTCGCCAACGCGAGCCTCTACGGGTTCGAGGACTACCACGGCGTGGACATCGGCGTGGTGAAGGCGGTGCGCCTCTGGTTCACCGCGGCCGCCGGAGAAATGCCCGTGGAGATCACCCTCGAGGAGGGCGACACCAAGCTCGGCTTCGCCATCAGCCGCACCGAGGAGGTACCAATGCCGGAGGAATGTCTGTCCCTGTATATGTCTCTAGTTCTAGCTCTAGTGCACGTCTGAACTGATTCGCTCTTGGTAATGGCAATGGGGTGCAGGGCTTCCTCTACATCTCGTCGGTGATGGAAGACGACAGCGACCGGCCGACGCCGTCGACGCGGTCGGGGCTGCGGGACCTCTACCGGGAGGCGAAGCGCGCGTCCAAGCTGCTGGTCATCTCCCGGGTGTCGTGCCGCAAGGTGCTGCCGTGGATGGTGTCCACCTCCGGGGCCATCCGGTGCTTCGACACCGTGTCTCTCAGCCAGAAGCTGTCCCTGCACCGGCACGCCCTGCGCCCCATCCTGCTCCACGTGCTCATGTGGGACTTCGGCACCGACGCGCCGAACCGGCCGCAGGGGGCGCCGTGCCCGACGCCGCAGCCGTCCCCGGCGTTCGCCGAGCTGCTGCGGCAGAACTCCTTCTCGTGGGTCGACAACCAGCCGGCGCAGGCGGACGGCGAGCCGGGGATGGTCCAGGGGAGGGACACCGCCGGGGACGCCTCCTTCAGGTTCCACAACTTCTCGCTGCCCAACAACTGGGTCTGAAGTTTGATGAAACGCCTCGACTACGTGCTTGGCCGCTGTGCTGTACATATGTACATCTCGATTAGCCGGTTTGTGATGAGAAGAAACAACGCTTTGCAGTGTCACAGCTTACTGCCCAGAGTGGAGTGGACTATAACTTTGACCCCTAAAATAGTGTTACTAGTGCTGTGCGTTTGATGTTTCAGCTCAGAACAGATTTATCGGTTGCAAAACGGATTGCAAGGATGACTTTCGTAGAGAGCAACGCTGATATCAGTTCAGTACACTTCGGTTCGAGAATAACAGTACTGCTATTATTTAATTTTCACAGGTGCTATCAGTTCAGTACACCAGAGCATGAGCATCCACTATAACTTAACAGGGGGGTCAAATGGACATATACTTAGCATGGACATAGATAGAGTTGTGTCGGAAATAGACCGGCGCAACCTCGGTATGTCAACAAAGTTGAATGAAGATACAAGTATCAGCTTGGATTATCGCAATTCGCGTTCTGACCACAGAAGGCAGATTAACGAGTCACCAGATTAATCGGCGGTCTGTGTGCGCCTAGAGTGCAACCTTCCCTTTCAGATTAATTGCTGAGAGCTCTTGTTCCACATACTCCCCGGCGCATATAGGTGGATAACTATGAGCATTGGGTGCTTCAGCAAAGTGGCCCAATGGCTTGAGTGTCGCATCGGAAGCAATGTGCGAGAATAGCTGTTTGGACATACATAGAAATCGGTTAGTCAATAGATCGGCAGAGCACAGAGGATTCTGGAAATTGTCACGAGGTTAGCAGACATCGTGGGAACTGAGAGTACTTACTGTTGATGAGATCCTCCACAAACTTCGGTTCTGCTCTTTAGCTAGTTCTATTGCCTCTAATGTTCTCTTGGTCACCACTACCTCATGCATTCCAGCTAAACATTCACCACCTGTAAGCCATTCCAACTGCACAGAAAGGAACACATCAAATATTGACAGTTTAGTGTGTGCACATGCTTCACTACCACACCCAACACCCCGGAAATAACGCCCAGCTCTCATTTGCCTAACAGTTCCATACAAGTATTTACAGATCCTTACACGCAAGTGTGTAATATTTCAGTAAAGACTCAGATATGAAACTAAAGTTTGATTTCACGATGACAACATCAACTATTGCAGGAAAAATAGTACTTCTATATAAGAACAAAATATTAAAGATAATATCATAAAACTGGTATTCACCCCTGCAACCAATATGCATAAGTATCATTTCATCAAACTATGAGTGCAGAACAATTAAATGTATCCAGTGAAAATTGGCAGAACTAACCTGTTTCCCTGACTGAATGAGAAGACAGCCAACAGGGACCTTCACCTCCATCTTTTTACCATTACTTAACCAAATGTTCAGGCCTGGAAATCTACTACGGCCATGGATGGTCAAGAAATTAAGATCATAATGGAACCCAGCAAACACAGTGCCCTCAAAACCATGACGCATCAGATTACTTCCGGTTGGTGCTAGGAGGTGCGGTCCCTATTGAAACAAGAGAATAATTGAGCAGTGTCAGCACGATGATCAAAGAACTTCAACATGAATAACTACTTCTTTTTAAAAGAACACGAATAATACTTCTAGTACTCAAAATGTTGAATTGCACGACTGAAAAACCAAAAGATCTCATACCACACCTTTAAACCCACTAAGGCATTGAAATATTACTAATAGCTGGAACTTGGCACTGTTTTAAGGACATTCATTTCAGATAAATTTAAGAATTATAACAAAACGAGTGAGCGTGCCAAGAATCACAACATTACCTCCTTCATCAAAGAGGTAAATGCATCCTTTGACAAGCCAAATCCAATCGCCGCCATCTCAGCAACAACCTACAAAAGAAGTGTGTCCAACCAACTTCTGAATATTCTATAACATAGATTTGCCATGTATAAACTGCAGAAAACATCATCTTAGATAAATTGTGCACTGGATATGTACCTCAATTGCAGAAATCATTTTTGAACCCCAGGAATCCATGGTCTCTTTCCACTCCGGTAATCCATCAGGAATAACAGGTTCTGCGTTCAGCTCCTACACAAAAATTGCTCACAATTCAGCATATGACGCACAAATAATGGCTAGGGGTGAAGCGTGGAATTCATTCAGACTTCCACATCACAGTGAAAGGATCATGTAGAAATGACAACCTTAAAGCGGGTATTCGACGGGCGAGGGCCCACTCTCCACATGTACCGCCACTTCGGGTCTGGCCCCTTAGGGGTGGCTGGTTGAAACTCCTCTGGCATACTCTTGATCGTGTCTTGCATCTCCTTGTCGACGAGGCTGCGAGGCACCTCCACGCCTTCAGGTGTCACGCCGACCTTATCATATAAACAGGATCAAAATCCATCATTGCAAACGGGGTTAACTTAAGCCTGAAGGCACCACACATTCAGCGTAACTTTTGGATATATCAATATAAGTGCCTGAATTTTCAAGGCGATTTTATAATGCAGCGGATCATATCAGATAACTTGAACTGGCAACAAGTACTACTTACTACTGATCCTAGAATGCCCAACTTAATAATTTTGACGGACCCTAGCCCCCCTCCCCACCTAATCGGGCACCATAATTCGCCGGGGAAGCGGGGGGATGGGGAGGCTACGGTACGGCCCCATGAAACGGAATCATTTAGTAGTACCTGGTAGTGGAGGTGGGGGCGCTCCTGGAGGCGCTTGGAGTCGTCGGATCGGGCGAAGTAGCGCTCGACGACGTCGAGGAAGCGGTCGTTGTCGGCGGCGGTGCAGCGGGGGTCCTTGACCAGCAGCGCCCCCGTGTCCCGCAGGCTGGCGCTCACCGTGGCGCAGAGCGCGCGCAGCGCCTCCTCCGCCTCGGCCGGCGCCGCGGCCGCGTCGCCGGCGGCGGCCTGCAGGAAGGGCGCGAGATCCACCACGGGGAGGTCCATTGGGCTGCGCGGTGGGCGGCGGCGGGAGAGGCGAGAGTTAAATTCCGCTGCCGCTAAAAAAAATGAGGGGGATCGGGTTGTGGAACCCGCGCTGGCTGCGTCTGTGACTAGTAGTAACTGGTGGATGGGACAGCGGGTGGGGCGAGAGAGAAATGTTGCGTGAAGGAAGGGGGCCGAGGGAGGGAGAGTCGGGCCCGGAACCGCAAACCGGGTGCGCACGGAACCGGCCTGGATAGAGATTCGCCTCCCGATACGGTGGCACTGCTGGCTGCGGTGCGGTCGCGCACGCAACGGAAAAGCCAGAGCGGCGAAGAAGCGGCTCCTGTTTCGTGTGCGCGTCCACTTGTGTCGTGTGGTGGCTTTCCAGCCCGGCGATTGCTTTTTTTATGAAATCTGCCGTACTCGTAATAATTACAGGTCACTGATTTGGATCTTCAAATTCAATTCAATAAAATATAAAGTAAATTCTATGACTAAGAAATAATATATAATAAAATCTCTTGAAAACACCTGCTTCGCGCTATCAGTCTCTGCTAGAGAAAATGTCCCAAGACTTCGGTAAAGCGGCTGCAATTGGACTGGAGAAAATATCAGTCTCTGTCGTACTCGTAATAATGATTTTTTTTAAAAGTGTTGAGTTGCCATTGAAAAGCATAGGAAGCCTTGATTGACGAACATACTTGGACCGGGATGATCACCTAGAAGTGCAGGACGTCGGATCACAATATTTTCACCATGATGTCGATGCAAGATTTCAATTCCATAAAAAGAATCAAACCAAAAAAATGTTTGACACACCAACATAAACTCATAAAATCCGAATAATCGGGTCTACAAGGACCGAAAACTCTTCAATCTCATATAGCAGCGTCAAAAGAACGAGAGTAAATTTATTCTCAAAAAAATAATCACTATACGATGACGAAAAACATAGAACTCTTGAAGGTAAGTGGTCCCCCCACCTCTCGGCGCCAAGATGGCAACCAAATGCGAGGGGACCAAAAGTTCCCTGACGGTCGCGGCTGCCCTAGACGAAACCCTCGCTTCGTAAAGTATAATAAAACGCGGGTAGCCCAGCGACTGTTGAAAGTAATACATGCATTTGCTCCCACTTTTTTTCTTGAACACGCAAAAGCCCCTGTGATGCCAATTCATTCATGCCGCAAACGGTTTACGTTTGAGAGTTACAGTTCCCTGTAATTGCATGTCTAGGCAACTGGCTGAACTGATCCGTGGAGGAGTGCTAGCTGGGCTAAATCATGTGCCTATGGAGTCTTCATATGTGGAAAAACTGAGCTGGAGATGAATCCGTGATTGCACAGAAATCTGTAAGTAGACCTCTAGCCTCCCAATGTCCTGGATCTATTGTAGGCGATTTTATGGCAGCTGCTTGTTGAGTATATGTGTTATGTGCATATTATGTATTAGGCTTGTCTTCTAATTTCTTGTATAGTTGAGGTCCATGACCCATCTTTATACATCATATATACGTGTCTGTGCACGAAGAGCAATACATCGTGTAATCATACATAATATCGGTTTTTTAGGTTTCTTTCTCGCTTTCGTCACCGTCGTTATCGACGCCGCGTGTCTCCTCCGCGCCGCCGCCGCTCGCGCGCCCTCCGCGCCGGCCGCGGCTCCCGCATCTCCCTGCCTCGCACGCGTAGCTGCCAGCCGCCAGCTGCCGCAAGCCCCGATCGATCGATTCAATTGATTGGTTAAAGTCAAGGTCTCGAGCTAGTCCATCTTCCTATATGATATTCTTAATAATGCGCTGCACCAAGCCTGTTGCATGCATGTTGCTTGATCGATCCCGTTATCAGGCCTAGCGCGTAGCCGCCAGCTGCCTAGCGCGTAGCCCTAGCGCGTGCGCCGCTGCCCTGCCGATCGATCCCGTCGGCCGCCAACCGCGTAGCCAGCCGTCACTCGCGCGACGCCCTACCCGCGCCAGCTGCATCTCCCGCATTGTCGCCCACGCTCGATCACACGAGCCGTCCGAGTCGCCCGCTCCGTCCCGGCAGCACATCGCTACTGCCTTCAGCGGTCGCCACCCGCCTCATCGAAGCCTCCTGCTGCTGCCGCCCAACCACACCGATCGCCGCCGTCGGACCAGCAATGGCGTCATCAAACCCGTCCGCTGCTGCCTCTGCCGTCCTGTCGCCGGTGCCCTACGACGCGGCCCCGCCGCCATACGGGACGGCCGTCACCTACGACGTGGCCATTCCCACATACGAAACTTTTATGTGCGGGGCATATGGAACTCCGCCCGCTTCCACGTACGGGTCCCCGCCTGCGTACGGGGCTTCGCCCGCGTACGAGTCTCCAGGATACTGATGGGGGTCATCAGCATGCCACCACTCGCCCGCTGGACAGCAGCCAGACGGCGCCCAGCACCTGCAGCATCTGTCAGCAGACCCGCAGATTTTTCCAGCGGACCATCCGGCCTATCCGGCACCGCAGT
>NC_057809.1:513124776-513127972 GCF_018294505.1 Triticum aestivum | reverse complement strand
CGGCGCCCTGGGACCCGGTGCTTCTCACGGGGCTGCATGCCGCTCCTACGCCGAACAACTACACTGGAGGTGGTGATTGGTATATGGACACCGGTGCTACGGCTCACATGTTTGCTCATCCTGGTAACCTTGCCTCCTTCACTCCTGTCTTCACCGACCGCCGCATCATTGTCGGCGACGGTACCACACTTCCTATCACACATGTTGGGCACACTTCTTTTCCTTCTACTTCTGCTCCATTATCTTTGTCTAACATACTTGTGTCACCTCATCTTATTAAGAATCTCATTTCCGTTCGCTGTTTCACTCGTGAAAATCCTGTTAGCGTTGAATTTGACGAGCTTGGTTTTTGTGTCAAAGACGCTCGAACCAGGATGGTACTTCACCGATGTGACAGCCCCGACGAGCTCTATCCGGTGCACTCGCCTTCATCCACCACCACCGCACCGGTTGCTCTCTCCACTGGTATCGATCTCTGGCACGCTCGTTTGGGTCATCCCAATCCCGTCACACTTCGTCATATTCTTAGAAGTTTCAGTTTCAGTTGCAATAAGATCGAGGATCACACTTGTCATGCCTGTCGAGTCGGCAAACATGTTCGCCTACCGTTTAATAATTCCACCACCATTGTTTCTTTTCCTTTTCAGTTGATTCATAGCGATGTGTGGACTTCTCCGGTTCCCAGTAACTTGGGCTATTTATATTATCTGGTCATTCTTGATGATTATTCTCATTATGTGTGGACTTTTCCTTTGCACAGAAAGTCAGATGCACTCTCTACCTTGACGGTGTTTTACTTCTATGTCCGCACGCAGTTTGGGCGTCCCATCCTTGCGCTTCAAACGGACAATGGAAAAGAGTTCAACAACCTCACTTTCCGCACCTTTTTGTCGCATCACGGCACATTTTTCCGTCTCACATGCCCGTACACTTCACAACAGAACGGGCGAGCCGAACGCGTCCTTCGCACTCTGAATGACTGTGTTCGCACGCTCCTGTTTCATGCCAACGTGCCGCCTCGTTTCTGGCCGGACGCACTCGCCACTGCATCACTTCTTCTTAACATTAGACCCTGCCGCCCACGGTGGAACTATGCACCTCACAATCTTCTCTTTGGTACGCCCCCGTCTTATGACGACTTGTGTATTTTTGGGTGCCTTTGCCATCCCAGCATTGTCGACACTGCTTCTCACAAGCTTGCACCTCGATCTGTCGCTTGCATCTTCATCGGCTACCCCTCCAACTCCAAGGGATATCGGTGCTACGATCCCGTCTCCCACCGTGTGTTCACTTCCCAGCACGTTTACTTTGATGAGCATGTGTTTCCGTTTCACCGGGTACCGCCGGCCGTTCCTCCCGCCACTGGTGACGTGGGCTCCTTGACGCCTCTCCCAGGGCGCTCGTGTGCTTCTCTTGGCGTGCCCATGGCTTTGAGGCGCGCCCCCCGCATGCGGCGCCTCCTACAGTCGCGGCGTTGGCGCCCGCGGCCCCCGCAGCTCCTCCGGCGCCCACGACGTTGGCACCCGCGGCCCCCATGGCCCCCCCGGTGCCCGCCGCCCCCCCGGCGCATGTGGCCGGTCCGGTCACCCACGCCCGTACGGGTGTTTTTCGCCCGAGCTCGCGCTACGCCTCGGATGACTACGTCCATGCGGCGTCCACCTCTGAGCCGCCGCCGTTGCCATCCTTCGTTCGAGCCGCTCTTCGTGACCCGCTCTGGATGGCTGCGATGCAAGAGGAGTTTGACACCCTATTGTGCAACCGGACGTGGTAGCTTGTTCCCCGTCTCCAGCACTCCAACATGATTACCGGGAAGTGGGTCTTTAAACACAAGCTCCGTCCTGATGGTACCCTCGATCGCTACAAAGCGCGCTGGGTCGTTCGTGGCTTCCGACAGCGTACTAGCATCGACTTCACCGACACCTTCGCTCCGGTCGTCAAGCCCGGCACGATACGCACGGTTCTCCACCTTGTGGTCTCCCGTGCTTGGCCGATACACCAGATGGACGTCTCCAACGCCTTCCTCCATGGTCACCTCTAGGAGTAGGTCTTCTGCCAGCAGCCCACCGGGTTTGTTGACCCGACGCTTCCCGACCACGTGTGCCTGCTTTCGCGGTCCTTGTACAGGCTCAAGCAGGCTCCGCGCGCTTGGTACCAGCGCATCGCGACGTTTCTTCACCAGCTTGGGTTCCGCTCTACCCGCTCGAACGCCTCGCTCTTCGTCTATCATCAGGGCTCTGACACAGCCTACTTGCTGCTCTATGTCGACGACATCATCCTGACGGCATGTACGACTGGTCTCCTCAGTCAGCTCACGGCTCGTCTTCGCACTGAGTTCGCCATCAAGGACTTGGGTCCTTTGCACTACTTCCTCGGTGTCGAGGTGGTGCGCCATCCGGATGGCTTCTTCCTTCATCAGCGGAAGTACGCTCACGAGCTCCTCTAGCGCGCCGGCATGCTTAACTGCAAGCCCGCCGCTACGCATGTTGATATGAAGGCCAAGCTTTCTGCCACGGATGGTTCTCCTGCTTCGGATGCTGCTTTCTATCGGTCTATCGTTGGTGCTCTCCAGTACCTCACTCTGACTCGACCTGAGATCCAGTATGTCGTGCAACAGGTGTGTCTTCATATGCATGCTCCTCGAGACGTTCATTGGGCTGCCATCAAGCGGATTCTCCGCTATATCTGTGGCACTATGGATCTTGGCGTCACGCTTCACGCCTCCACCGACACCGCCCTCACCGCCTACTCCGATGCAGACTGGGCGGACTGCCCTGACACTCGTCGCTCCACTTCGGGCTATTGTGTCTATCTTGGACCCTCTCTCATCTCGTGGTCGTCCAAGCGACAGCCTACGGTCTCTCGTTCCAGTGCTGAGGCTGAGTATCGTGCGGTGGCCAACGCCGTCGCCGAGTGTTCGTGGCTTCGCCAGCTACTTCAGGAGCTCCCTTGCCCTGTTGACCGTGCCACGGTTGTCTACTGCGACAACGTCTTGGCGGTCTACCTCTCCGCTAACCCGGTGCATCATCGACGGACCAAGCATATTGAGTTGGATATTCATTTTGTTAGGGAACAGGTGGCCCTTGGCCATATTCGTGTTTTGCACGTCCCTACTTCCCAACAATTTGCCGATATCATGACCAAGGGCTTGCCTACGGCGTCATTTGAGGAGTTCTGGTCCAGTTTTTGCGTCAGCCGC
>NC_057809.1:513112289-513124475 GCF_018294505.1 Triticum aestivum | reverse complement strand
TATATGTGTTATGTGCATACTGTATATTGGGCCCGCCTCCTAGTTCATTGTATAGTTGAGGTCCGTGGCCCACCTTTGTACATCATATATACGTGCATGTGCATGAAGAGCAATACATCGTGCAATCATACACTGCTTTCGCCAGTGATAAATTGTTTGTGAGGGAGGCCACCTCTTTTATTTGTGTAATGCCCCAGAACTTTCCTAAAATAAAAAAATGTTTTTATTAATTAAACAATTATCTTGGATATCTTATTTTTCCATTTTGTTAAATGGTGAATAAAATAAACCCCTTCTCTATTCCGTAGTATTGAATCAGGACTTAACCATTAACCATCAGAAACGGCCTTGTTGTGATATTTTATGAATATATGCCATCGGTCTCCGTTATAGTAAAGGTGATTTGTGTGGTCTCAAAATTATCTAGTGAGGCTACGTTTTAAATTTCATTTCAAACGAAGCCTGTTTGATTTTTTTTTGAAAAGGGGGGTTCCCCGGCCTCTGCATCAGAAAGATGCATACATCCATTTTATTAACCAAATAAAGAAGTACCAACATGGTTCCAAAGGTCTCCAAAAGTAATAAAAAAGTACAGAAAGCTCACACAGAGCCAAATAAAGGCTAGAAACACCAACTAGCCAAGACAAGATGCCACATCCGGCCGGCTCAAACTAGATAGGGAAACTAAATACCTATCCTATTACATGACCGCCATCCAAACCGGTTGAAGATATCCCGAGCTACCATCTCCCAGCGGAAAGACCCAGTAACCAAATGCTCCCTGGCCTCCGTCAGGGTGAGTAGCGACCACGAACGGATCAGTGCCGTAGTTCGGAATATGACCTGCAAAAAATGTATACATGATATTCTGTTAAAGACCAAATCATTTCTGCAAGTCCAGATGGTCCATAGCAAAGCACAAACTCCAACCCGAATATGTCTCACTAAGCCAGGCTCAATCCCATTAAGCCAAGTCCCAAATAACGCATTAACAGAATTCGGTGGATTGATATTAAAAGCAATGTGGACTATCTGCCAAAGTACCTTGGCCAACGGGCAATCAAAAAAGAGGTGTTTGATAGTCTCATCCCGATCGCAGAAACTACACCTAGTAGGTCCTGTCCAATTACGCTTCATCAAGTTGTCCTTAGTTAAAATAACTTGTTTATGGACAAACCACATAAACACTTTTATTTTCAAAGGAACTTTGACATCCCAAACATGCTTAGACGTAGGAATGGAGTTCGAATTAATAACATCAATATACATTGATTTAACCGTGAATACTCCAGACTTAGTCAATTTCCAGCGTAATTCATCGGGTTGTTGTGAAAGCTGGACGTCCATCAGTCTCCTAACTAGACGAAGCCATTCTTCCCAACGATTGCCCGCTAGCGTTCGTCGGAACTGGATATTAAGGGGGGTAGATTGAAAGAACGATGCGACGAATACCTCACGTTGTTGAACAATGCGGTACAAAGACGGATATTGGATGGCCAAGGGTGTCTCGCCGAGCCAAGTATCCTCCCAGAAACGTGTACTCGAGCCGTTTCCAATAACAAACTTCATCCTATTAAATAAGGCATGTTTGACTTTCATCATGCCTTTCCAGAAAGGCGAATCGGTCGGCCTGACTGTAACCTGGGACAGAGTTTTTGTCTGGAGGTACTTGCTGTGAAGGATTTGAGCCCACATAGCATCATTCTCCGATGAGAGCTTCCACAGCCACTTGCTAAGAAGGCATTTATTCTTAACTTCTAGATTCTCAATACCTAGACCCCCTTGGTCTCTCGGTCTACATATGATATCCCATTTAGCAAGCCGATATTTTCTTTTAAGCTCATCACCCTGCCAAAAGAAACGCGATCGATAGAAGTCCAGTCTCTTCCTAACACCAACTGGGACCTCAAAGAACGATATGAGAAACATTGGCATACTCGTGAGCACCGAATTAATCAGGATTAATCGGCCTCCGTATGACATGAGCTTACCCTTCCAGCAGCTCAGTTTCTTCTCAAATCGGTCCTCGATGCACTTCCACTCTCTGTTTGTCAGCCTACGATGGTGGATTGGAATCCCCAGGTAGGAGAAGGGTAACTCTTCCAACTCGCACCCAAACAATTGCCTATAAGCATCCTGTTCATCTTTGGCCCTGCCAAAACAGAACAGCTCGCTCTTATGAAAGTTAATCTTTAACCCGGTCAATTGTTCGAAAAGGCATAACACAAGCTTCATATTTCTAGCCTTGGCCAAGTCATGCTCCATGAAGATGATTGTATCATCAGCGTACTGAAGGATGGATACACCTCCATCAATAAGATGAGGTACCAATCCACCTACTTGACCATTTTCCTTAGCCCTTCCTATCAAGATTGCTAACAAATCCACCACAATGTTAAACAAGATAGGGGACATCAGATCTCCTTGTCTGAGGCCTTTATGTGTCTGGAAGTAATGACCTATGTCATCATTAACTTTAATTCCCACACTACCTTTTTGCGTAAATGATTCAACCTGCCGGCGCCAGGCTTCATCAAAACCTTTCATACGCAATGACTGTTGGAGGAATGGCCATTTGACCTTATCGTACGCTTTCTCGAAATCCACCTTAAAAATTACTCCATCTAATTTTTTGGAATGGATTTCATGGAGTGTTTCATGCAGGACGACCACCCCTACAAGGATATTTCTGTCCGGCATGAAAGCAGTTTGGGACTGTTGCACCACAGGATGCGCAATCTGTGTGAGTCTGTTAGTCCCGACCTTGGTGAAAATTTTGAAACTAACATTGAGGAGACAGATCGGCCTGAATTGCTCAATTCTCACAGCATCCGTCTTCTTAGGAAGCAGTGTGATAGTCCCAAAATTCAAGTGAAATAATTGAAGCTGTCCAGAGAACAGATCATGGAACATAGGTAGTAAATCCCCCTTAATAATGTGCCAACACTTTTTATAGAACTCTGCCGGAAATCCATCCGGTCCGGGTCTTTCAGCTTGAGCAAGACGAGGGCACTATTTTAGGTCAGGATAACCTAAAACATACATTACCGACTATTATAAGCAGTTATTTGGACCTCCGGAGGATAATTGTGTTGGGGAACGTTGCAGAAAACAAAAATTTTCCTACGGTTTCACCAAGATCCATCTATGAGTTCATCTAGCAACGAGTGATTAGATGCATCTACGTACCTTGTAGATCGCGAGCGGAAGCGTTCAAAGAATGTGGATGAGGGAGTCGTACTCGACGTGATTCGAATCACCGAAGATCCTAGCACCGAACGGACGGCACCTCCGCGTTCAACACACGTACGGAACAGCCACGTCTCCTTCTTCTTGATCCAGCAAGGGGAAAGGAGAGGTTGAGGGAGATGGCACCAGCAGCAGCACGACGGCGTGGTGATGATGGAGCTGCAGTACTCCGTCAGGGCTTCGCCAAGCGCTATGGAGGAGGAGAGGGTGTTGGAGAGGGAGAAGGAGGCAACCAAAGGCGTGGGAGAAAAGCCCTCCCTCCCCCACTATATATAGGAGGGCCAAAGGGGGGGCGCCGGCCCTAGGAGATCCAATCTCCTAGGGTGGGGCGGCGGCCAAGGGGGGTTTCCCTCCCCCCCAAGGCACCTAGGAGGTGCCTTCCCCTCCTAGGGCTCTTTCCCCTTGAAACCCTAGGCGCATGGCCTCTTGGGGCTGGTGCCCTTGGCCCATGTAGGCCAAGGCGCACCCCCTACAGCCCATGTGCCCCCCCGGGACAGGTGGCCCCACCCGGTGGACCCCCGGGACCCTTCCGGTGGTCCCGGTACAATACCGATGACCCCGAAACTTGTCCCGATGGCCGAAACAGGACTTCCCATATATAAATCTTTATCTTCGGACCATTCCAGAACTCCTCGTGATGTCCGGGATCTCATCCGGGACTTCGAACAACATTCGGGTTACTGCATATACATATCCCTACAACCCTAGTGTCACCGAACCTTAAGTGTGTAGACCCTACGGGTTCGGGAGACATGTAGACTTGACCGAGACGACTCTCCGGTCAATAACCAACAGCGGGATCTGGATACCCATGTTGGCTCCCACATACTCCACGATGATCTCATCGGATGAACCACGATGTTGAGGATTCAAGCAACCCCGTATACTATTCCCTTTGTCAATCGATATGTTACTTGCCCGAGATTCGATCGTCGGTATCCCAATACCTCGTTCAATCTCGTTACCGGCAAGTCACTTTAATCGTACCGTAATGCATGATCCCGTGACCAGACACTTGGTCACTTTGAGTTCATTATGATGATGCATTACCGAGTGGGCCCAGTGATACCTCTCCGTCATACGGAGTGACAAATCCCAGTCTCGATCCGTGTCAACCCAACAGACACTTTCGAAGATACCTGTAGTGCACCTTTATAGTCACCCAGTTACGTTGTGACGTTTGGTACACCCAAAGCACTCCTACGGTATCCGGGAGTTACACGATCTCATGGTCAAAGGAAAAGATACTTGACATTGGAAAAGCTCTAGCAAACGAACTACACGATCTTGCGCTATGCTTAGGATTTGGGTCTTGTCCATCACATCATTCTCCTAATGATGTGATCCCGTTATCAATGACATCCAATGTCCATAGCCAGGAAACCACGACTATCTGTTGATCAACGAGCTAGTCAACTAGAGGCTTACTAGGGACATATTATGGTCTATGTATTCACACGTGTATTACGATTTCCGGATAATACAGTTATAGCATGAATAAAGACAATTATCATGAACAAAGAAATATAATAATAATACTTTTATTATTGCCTCTAGGGCATATTTCCAACAATCTCCCACTTGCACTAGAGTCAATAATCTAGTTACATTGTTATGAATCGAACACCCATGGAATTCTGGTGTTGATCATGTTTTTCCCTAGGGAGAGGTTTAGTCAACGGATCTGCTACATTCAAGTCCGTATGTACTTTACAAATCTCTATGTCTCCATCTTGAACATTTTCACGAATGGAGTTGAAGCGACGCTTGATGTGCCTTGTCTTCTTGTGAAACCTGGGCTCCTTAGCAAGTGCAATAGCTCCAGTGTTGTCATAGAAGAGTTTGATTGGCCCCGATGCATTGGGTATGACTCCTAGGTCGGTGATGAACTCCTTCACCCATATTGCTTCATGTGCTGCCTCTGAGGCTGCCATGTACTCCGCTTCACATGTAGATCCCGCCACGACGCTCTGCTTGAAGCTGCACCAGCTCACTGCTCCACCATTCAACATATACACGTATCCGGTTTGTGACTTAGAGTCATCCAGATCTGTGTCGAAGCTAGCGTCGACGTAACCCTTTACGACGAGCTCTTCGTCACCTCCATAAACGAGAAACATGTCCTTTGTCCTTTTCAGGTACTTCAGGATATTCTTGACCGCTGTCCAGTGTTCCTTGCCGGGATTACTTTGGTACCTTCCTACCAAACTTACGGCAAGGTTTATATCAGGTCTGGTACACAGCATGGCATACATAATAGAACCTATGGCTGAGGCATAGGGGATGACACTCATCTCTTCTATATCTTCTGCCGTGGTCGGACATTGAGCTGAGCTCAATTTCATACCTTGTAACACAGGCAAGAACCCCTTCTTAGATTGATCCATATTGAACTTCTTCAATATCTTATCAAGGTATGTGCTTTGCGAAAGACCTATGAGGCGTCTTGATCTATCTCTATAGATCTTGATGCCTAATATATAAGC
This sequence comes from Triticum aestivum, assembly GCF_018294505.1. Classification (NCBI taxonomy): domain Eukaryota; kingdom Viridiplantae; phylum Streptophyta; class Magnoliopsida; order Poales; family Poaceae; genus Triticum; species Triticum aestivum. The sequence continues at coordinate 513,118,740 of NC_057809.1, read as the reverse complement.
AGCTTCTCCAAGGTCCTTCATTGAAAAACTCTTATTCAAGTAGGCCTTGATGCTGTCCAAGAGTTCTATATCATTTCCCATCAAAAGTATGTCATCTACATATAGTATGAGAAATGCTACAGAGCTCCCACTCACTTTCTTGTAAACGCAGGCTTCTCCATAAGTCTGTGTAAACCCAAACGCTTTGATCATCTCATCAAAGCGAATGTTCCAACTCCGAGATGCTTGCACCAGCCCATAAATCGAGCGTTGGAGCTTGCACACCTTGTTAGCATTCTTAGGATCGACAAAACCTTCCGGCTGCATCATATACAATTCTTCCTTAAGGAAACCATTAAGGAATGCCGTTTTGACGTCCATTTGCCATATTTCATAATCGTAGAATGCGGCAATTGCTAACATGATTCGGACGGACTTTAGCTTCGCTACCGGTGAGAAAGTCTCATCGTAGTCAACCCCTTGAACTTGTCGATAACCCTTAGCGACAAGCCGAGCTTTATAGATGGTCACATTACCATCCGCGTCTGTCTTCTTCTTAAAGATCCATTTATTTTCTATGGCTGCCGCTCAACGGGCAAGTCAGTCAAAGTCCATACTTCGTTTTCATACATGGATCCTATCTCGGATTTCATGGCTTCTAGCCATTTGTCGGAATCCGGGCCCGCCATCGCTTCTTCATAGTTCGAAGGTTCACCGTTGTCTAACAACATGATTTCCAAGACAGGGTTGCCGTACCACTCTGGTGCGGAACGTGTCCTTGTGGACCTTCGAATTTCAGTAGGAGCTTGATCAGAAGTATCTTGATCATCATCATTAACTTCCTCTCTAGTCGGTGCAGGCACCTCAGGAACATTTTCTTGAGTTGCGCCATTTTCCGGTTCAAGAGGTAATACTTCATCAAGTTCTACTTTCCTCCCACTTACTTCTTTCGAGAGAAACTCTTTCTCTAGAAAGAATCCATTCTTGGCAACAAAGATCTTGCCTTCGGATCTGAGGTAGAAGGTATACCCAACAGTTTCTTTAGGGTATCCTATGAAGACGCACTTTTCCGACTTGGGTTCGAGCTTTTCAGGTTGAAGTTTCTTGACATAAGCATCGCATCCCCAAACTTTTAGAAACGACAACTTATGTTTCTTACCAAACCATAATTCAAACGGTGTCGTCTCAATGGATTTCGACGGAGCCCTATTTAAAGTGAATGCGGCAGTCTCTAAAGCATACCCCCAAAAAGATAGCGGTAAATCGGCAAGAGACATCATAGATCGCACCATATCTAATAGAGTGCGATTACGACGTTCGGACACACCATTACGCTGAGGTGTTCCAGGCGGCGTGAGTTGTGAAACTATTCCATATTTTCTTAAGTGTGTGCCAAATTCGTGACTCAAGTATTCTCCTCCACGTAGAAACTTGATTTTACTGTCACGTTGATTCTCAACCTCACTCTGAAATTCCTTGAACTTTTCAAAGGTTTCAGACTTGTGTTTCATTAAGTAGACATACCCATATCTACTTAAATCATCAGTGAGGGTGAGAACATAACGATAGCCACCGCGAGCCTCAACACTCATTGGACCACACACATCAGTATGTATGATTTCCAATAAGTTGGTTGCTCGCTCCATTGTTCCTGAGAACGGAGTCTTGGTCATTTTACCCATGAGGCATGGTTCGCACGTGTCAAATGATTCATAATCAAGAGACTCTAAAAGTCCATCTGCATGGAGCTTCTTCATGCGTTTGACACCTATGTGACCAAGGCGGCAGTGCCACAAGTATGTGGGACTATCATTATCAACCTTACATCTTTTGGTACTCACACTATGAATATGTGTAGCATTACACTCGAGATTCATTAAGAATAAACCATTCACCATAGGAGCATGACCATAAAACATATCTCTCATATAAATGGAACAACCATTATTCTCGGATTTAAATGAGTAGCCATCTCGAATTAAACGAGATCCTGATACAATGTTCATGCTCAAAGCTGGCACTAAATAACAATTATTAAGGTTTAAAACTAATCCCGAAGGTAAATATAGAGGTAGCATGCCGACGGCGATCACATTGACCTTGGAACCATTCCCGACGCGCATCGTCACCTCGTCCTTTGCCAGTCTCCGCTTATTCCGCAGCCCCTGCTTTGAGTTACAAATGTGAGCAACTGCACCGGTATCAAATACCCAGGAGCTACTACGGGTACTAGTAAGGTACACATCAATTACATGTATATCATATATACCTTTTGTTTTGCCGGCCTTCTTATCCGCTAAGTATTTGGGGCAGTTCCGCTTCCAGTGACCACTTCCCTTGCAATAAAAGTACTCAGTCTCGGGTTTGGGTCCATTCTTTGGCTTCTTCCCAGTAGCTTGCTTACCGGGCGCGGCAACTCCCTTGCCGTCCTTCTTGAAGTTCTTTTTACCCTTGCCCTTCTTGAACTTAGTGGTTTTATTGACCATCAACACTTGATGTTCTTTCTTGACTTCTACCTCTGCTGATTTCAGCATTGCAAATACCTCAGGAATGGTCTTTTCCATCCCCTGCATATTGAAGTTCATCACAAAGCTCTTGTAGCTTGGTGGAAGCGACTGGAGGATTCTGTCAATGACCGCATCATCCGGGAGATTAACTCCCAGCTGAGTCAAGCGGTTATGTAACCCAGACATAGTGAGTATGTGCTCACTGACAGAACTATTTTCCTCCATCTTACAGCTAAAGAATTTGTCGGAGACTTCATATCTCTCGACCCGGGCATGAGCTTGAAAAACCATTTTCAGCTCTTCGAACATCTCATATGCTCCATGTCTCTCAAAATGCTTTTGGAGCCCCGGCTCTAAGCTGTAAAGCATGCCACACTGAACGAGGGAGTAGTCATCAGCACGTGTCTGCCAAGCGTTCATAACGTCTTGGTTCTGTGGGACAGGCGGGTCACCTAGCGGCGCTTGTAGGACATAATCTTTCTTGGCAGCTATGAGGATGATCCTCAGGTTCCGGACCCAGTCCGTATAGTTGCTGCCATCGTCTTTCAGCTTGGTTTTCTCTAGGAACGCATTGAAGTTGAGGACTACGTTGGCCATTTGATCTACAAGACATATAGTAAAGATTTTAGACTAAGTTCATGATAATTAAGTTCTTCTAATCAAATTACTCAATGAACTCCCACTTAGATAGACATCCCTCTTCTAGTCATCTAAGTATAACATGATCCAAGTCAACTAGGCCGTGTCCGATCATCACGTGAGACGGACTAGTCAACGTCGGTGAACATCTTCATGTTGATCGTATCTTCTATACGACTCATGCTCGACCTTTCGGTCTTCTGTGTTCCGAGGCCATGTCTATACACATGCTAGGCTCGTCAAGTCAACCTAAGTGTTTGCATGTGTAAATCTGTCTTACACCCGTTGTATGTGAACGTTTGAATCAAACACCCGATCATCACGTGGTGCATTGAAGCAACGAACTGTCGCAACGGTGCACAGTTAGGGGGAACACTTTCTTGAAATTATTATGAGGGATCATCTTATTTACTACCGTCGTTCTAAGTAAACAAGATGCAAAACATGATAAACATCAAATGCAATCAAATAATAATAGTGACATGATATGGCCAATATCACATAGCTCCTTTGATCTCCATCTTGGGGCTCCATGATCATCTTGTCACCGGCTTGACACCATGATCTCCATCATTGTGTCTCCATGAAGTTGCTCGCCAACTATTACTTCTACTGCTATGGCTAACGCGTTTAGCAATAAAGTAAAGTAATTTACATGGCGTTTCTTAATGACACGCAGGTCATACAAAAATATAGACAACTCCTATGGCTCCTGCCGGTTGTCATACTCATCGACATGCAAGTCGTGATTCCTATTACAATAGCATGAACAACTCATACATCACATATATATCATTCATCATTCATCACAACTTTGGCCATATCATATCACAAAACACTTGCTGCAAAAACAAGTTAGACGTCCTCTAATTGTTGTTGCAAGTTTTACGTGGCCGAAGTAGGGTTCTAGCAAGAACGTTTTCTTACCTACGTGAAAGCCACAACGTGATTTGTCAACTTCTATTTACCCTTCATAAGGACCCTTTTCATCGAATCCGCTCCAACTAAAGTAGGAGAGACAGACACCCGCCAGCCACCTTATGCAACTAGTGCATGTTAGTCGGTGGAACCGGTCTCACGTAAGCATACGTGTAAGGTTGGTCCGGGCCGCTTCATCCCACAATACCGTTGAAGCAAGATAAGACTAGTAGCGGCAAGAAAGTTGACAACATCTACGCCCACAACAAATTGTGTTCTACTCGCGCAAGAAGAACTACGCATAGACCTAGCTCATGATGCCACTGTTGGGGAACGTTGCAGAAAACAAAAAAATTTCTACGGTTTCACCAAGATCCATCTATGAGTTCATCTAGCAACGAGTGATTAGATGCATCTACGTACCTTGTAGATCGCGAGCGGAAGCGTTCAAAGAACGTGGATGAGGGAGTCGTACTCGACGTGATTCGAATCACCGAAGATCCTAGCACCGAACGGACGGCACCTCCGCGTTCAACACACGTACGGAACAGCCACGTCTCCTTCTTCTTGATCCAGCAAGGGGAAAGGAGAGGTTGAGGGAGATGGCACCAGCAGCAGCACGACGACGTGGTGATGATGGAGCTGCAATACTCCGTCAAGGCTTCGCCAAGCGCTATGGAGGAGGAGAGGGTGTTGGAGAGGGAGAAGGAGGCAACCAAAGGCGTGGGAGAAAAGCCCTCCCTCCCCCACTATATATAGGAGGGCCAAAGGGGGGGCGCCGGCCCTAGGAGATCCAATCTCCTAGGGTGGGGCGGCGGCCAAGGGGGGTTTCCCTCCCCCCCAAGGCACCTAGGAGGTGCCTTCCCCTCCTAGGACTCTTTCCCCTTGAAACCCTAGGCACATGGGCCTCTTGGGGCTGGTGCCCTTGGCCCATGTAGGCCAAGGCGCACCCCCTACAGCCCATGTGGCCCCCCGGGACAGGTGGCCCCACCCGGTGGACCCCCGGGACCCTTCCAGTGGTCCCGGTACAATACCGATGACCCCGAAACTTGTCCCGATGGCCGAAACAGGACTTCCCATATATAAATCTTTATCTCCGGACCATTCCGGAACTCCTCGTGACGTCCGGGATCTCATCCGGGACTCCGAACAACATTCGGGTTACTGCATATACATATCCCTACAACCCTAGCGTCACCGAACCTTAAGTGTGTAGACCCTACGGGTTCGGGAGACATGTAGACATGACCGAGACGACTCTCCGGTCAATAACCAACAACGGGATCTGGATACCCATGTTGGCTCCCACATACTCCACGATGATCTCATCGGATGAACCACGATGTCGAGGATTCAAGCAACCCCGTATACTATTCCCTTTGTCAATCGATATGTTACTTGCCCGAGATTCGATCGTCGGTATCCCAATACCTCGTTCAATCTCGTTACCGGCAAGTCACTTTACTCATACCGTAATGCATGATCCCGTGACCAGACACTTGGTCACTTTGAGCTCATTATGATGATGCATTACCGAATGGGCCCAGTGATACCTCTCCGTCATACGGAGTGACAAATCCCAGTCTCGATCCGTGTCAACCCAACAGACACTTTCGGAGATACCTGTAGTGCACCTTTATAGTCACCCAGTTACGTTGTGACGTTTGGTACACCCAGAGCACTCCTACGGTATCCGGGAGTTACACGATCTCATGGTCAAAGGAAAAGATACTTGACATTGGAAAAGCTCTAGCAAACGAACTACACGATCTTGCGCTATGCTTAGGATTTGGGTCTTGTCCATCACATCATTCTCCTAATGATGTGATCCCGTTATCAATGACATCCAATGTCCATAGCCAGGAAACCACGACTATCTGTTGATCAACGAGCTAGTCAACTAGAGGCTTACTAGGGACATATTATGGTCTATGTATTCACACGTGTATTACGATTTCCGGATAATACAGTTATAGCATGAATAAAGACAATTATCATGAACAAAGAAATATAATAATAATACTTTTATTATTGCCTCTAGGGCATATTTCCAACAAATTGTGTGTCCCTCGATGAGTCCAGGACTGAGGACGTGCCTCAGCTATCAGCTGCTGATAATGATATTCTGGTTGCCCCGTTTTCGGAGAAGGAGGTTTTTGATACTATTGCACAGATGAAAAACGAAGCCCGTTTGATACCTGAACCGTTAAATATGCAGGCGATATTAGCTGGTTTAAATAGATGAATTTAGACCAAGCATATTGAGTTAGATATTTATTTTGTTCGGGAACAGGTGGCCCTTGGCCATATTCGTGTTTTGCACGACCCTATTTCCCAACAATTTGCCGATATCATGACCAAAGGCTTGCCTACGGCGTCATTTGAGGAGTTCCGGTCCAGTCTTTGCG
>NC_057809.1:513111519-513112123 GCF_018294505.1 Triticum aestivum | reverse complement strand
TATTGTGTATTGGGTCCGCCTCCTAGTTCCTTGTATAGTTGAGGTCCGTGGCCCACCTTTGTACATCATATATACGTGCATGTGCACGAAGAGCAATACATCGTGCAATCATACACTGCTTTCGCCAGTGATAAATTGTTTGTGAGGGAGGCCACCTCTTTTATTTGTGTAATGCCCCAGAACTTTCCTAAAATAAAAAAATGTTTTTATTAATTAAACAATTATCTTGGATATATTATTTTGCCATTTTGTTAAACGGTGAATAAAATAAACCCCTTCTCTATTCCGTAGTATTGAATCGGGACTTAACCCTTAACCATCAGAAACGGCCTTGTTGTGATATTTTATAAATATATGCCATCGGTCTCCGTTATAGTCAAGGTGATTTGTGTGGTCTCAAAATTATCTAGTGAGGCTACGTTCTAAATTTCATTTCAAATGAAGCCCATTTGATACCTGAACCGTTAAATATGCAAGCGATATTAGCTGGTTTAAATAGATGAATTTAGTAAATGAACTTGCTATCGAGCCTTTTTTCATGTCATCTGGATGCCCAAAAGCCCATCTAAAATTGCCCTCTAAATTCCAGCTCACCCCCCCCCCC
>NC_057809.1:513106834-513111352 GCF_018294505.1 Triticum aestivum | reverse complement strand
CCCTGCCATTTGGGACAAAAACCCTAATCCTCTCCATCCCAAACCCCCAGTCGCCATCTTTCCCTCGGATTCCATGCCACTCCCTGCCACTTGGCAGCCATCCAAACCACGCCGCCAACTGTCCACCATTGGTGGATCTGAGATCCAACGGCACGACACTCCCGGCCAACCTCGCATGCGTTCTCGCAGTCGGCCGAGCACGGGGTCGATCCCGAGCTCCCATCTCGCCGGAACTCCTCTGCCATGGATCTTCCACGCCGTCGCCGATCCAGCCGAAGCCCCACCTAATTTCCAATTCCTCCTCCTCTCGTTTCTTTCTCTCTCGCGCGCGGCCCGCTTCCCTTGGATGCCTTTGCAAAAGCCTTGGTTCTCTCATAGCACCAATAGCTTGGTCGGTCTGGAAACATTGAAACTCTTGTATCTTTGACGGTGTTCAGTCGTCCCACACATAGCTAGTTCTCACCATCCGACAAGATCTGTGATCTAGGGCAAAAGCTAGTGCTAAAGGGCTAAACATGATAATCCCTATAATGGAGTTCTTTCTTGTTTTGGTCCGAGCATTCCTTTATCTTATGCTCAATAATGCCACTGGCTTCGCCTAAGTTGTGTACGCGGATGAGGATCACTTTGTACTATTTCTACCCCTCTATCAATGGAATGATACAAATCATGCATACTCACAAAAATAATACAATTTTTTCTAGGAATTGAATTTTACAAGTGTACGTACATTATTGTCATGAGTAACATGTTGGCCCGTGTAATCTTTTTTGTGCGTGATCTAAGCCCACAATTTACGCCATGATTATGCAAGTATCCCTCAAGAAAAAAAATATGTAAGTTTTTTTCAGCTTGGCTGTCAAATTGTTAGATTGCTCTTGATTCATTTCAGATTTCATACATGCTCTAGCTACTTATTAGTAATCCAAGGTAATCGATGTTTTAAAAATAACAGATTTGCTAATTCTTATCTAGATCTAGATGAGAAATAACTTTGTCTGATCGAACTTTCTATTCGTATGATTCACGGCTAAGATATGTGTTAAGGGTCCCCACTATTGGCACCTGGGCTGGAAAAGAATTCTATGAGACCAGGTCTGGCTGTTGTCCCTTTTTGTTAGTGTTCTACTATCCTTTTTTGGCCTATGTAATCTTAAGCACCCGTTAGAGGCTATCCTGTAAACGTGCACACGCACCCCTTCTTCCTTGACACTAACGGGTCGGCCAATATAAGGTTGCAACACTGAGAGGTGTTCCCAGTTTTGGGAGCTTCCGGGCCGTTTGTTTCTTTTTTCATTTAGTTTTTCCTGGACTGGTTTTCTTCTTTCCTTTCATTTTCTTTTTTTCTTTTTCCTTTTCATTTTTCTTGTTCGTTTTTTCTTTCTTAGTTTTTTGCAACAACTTTTAATCAACTTTTCCTTGAACTTCTTTTTTCAGAATAAATGAACTTTTTCAAAATCCACGAACCTTTTCTCAAAACCTATGAACTTAAAAATTTGAAAGGCAATTGTTGCAGAAATTAAAAAAATTCTACGCATCACCAAGATCAATCTATGAAGAAACTAGCAAGGAGAGAGGGGAGTGCATCTTCATACCCTTGAAGATCGCGATGCGGAAGCGTTGCAAGAACGCGGTCAGTGAAGTCGTACATGAAGCGATTTAGATCGTGGCCGAATCCGATCTAAGCACTGAACAACGGCGCCTCCGCATTCAACACACGTGCAGCCCGGTGACGTCTCCCGCGCCTTGATCCAGCAAGGAGAGAGGGAGAGGTTGGGGAAGACTCCCTCCAGCAGCAGCACGACGGCGTGATGGTGGTGGAGGAGCGTGGCACTTCAGCAGGGCTTCGCCAAGCACTGTGAGAGACGAGGAGGGAGAGGGGTAGGGCTGCGCCAAGAGAGAGGGAGACTCGTGTCTCTGGCAGCCCCAAAATCCCCACTATATATAGGGGGAGGGGAGGGGCTGCGCCCCCATCTAGGGTTCCCCCCTAGGGGTGACGGCCAGAGGGGGAGAGAGGGGGGCGCACCCTAGGTGGGCCTTAGGCCCATATGAGCCTAGGGTTTCCCCTTTCTCTCCTTCCCCGTGCCTTGGGCCTCTTGTGGGAGGCGCATCAGCCCACCTAGGGGCCGGTCCCTTCCCACACTTGGCCCACGCAGGCCTCCGGGGCTGGTGGCCCCTCCCAGTGGACCCCCGAACCCTTCCGGTGGTCCCTGTACGTTACCGATAACGCCCAGAACATTTTCGGTGTCCAAAACGGGACTTCTCATATATAAATCTTTACTTCTGGACCATTCCGGAACTCCTCGTGACGTCCGGGATCTCATCCGGGACTCCGAACAACATTCGGTAACCACGTACATCTATTCCCTATAACCCTAGCGTCATCGAACCTTAAGTGTGTAGACCCTACGGGTTCGGGAGGCATGCAAACATGACCGAGACATCTCTCCGACCAATAACCAACAGCGGGATCTGGATACCCATGTTGGCTCCCACATGCTCCATGATGATCTCACTGGATGAACCACGATGTCGGGGATTCAATCAATCCCGTACACAATTCCCTTTGTCTACCGGTATGATACTTGCCCGAGATTCGATCGTTCGTATCCCTATACCTTGTTCAATATCGTTACCGGCAAGTCTCTTTACTCGTTCGTAACACATCATCCCATGATCAACTCCTTGGTCACATTGAGCTCATTATGATGATGTCCTACCGAGTGGGCCCAGAGATACCCCTCCGTCACACGGAGTGACAAATCCCAATCTTGATTCGTGCCAACTCAACAGACACTTTCGGAGATACCTGTAGTGCACCTTTATAGCCACCCAGTTACGTTGTGACGTTTGGCACACCCAAAGCATTCCTACAGTATCCGAGAGTTACACAATCTCATGGTCTATGGAAATGATACTTGACATTAGAAAAGCTTTAGCAGACGAACTACACGATCTTGTGCTATGCTTAGGATTGGGTCTTGTCCATCACATCATTCTCCTAATGATGTGATCCTGTTATCAATGACATCCAATGTAAATGGTCAGGAAACCATAACCATCTATTGATCAACGAGTTAGTCAACTAGAGGCTCACTAGGGACATGTTGTGGTCTATGTATTCACACATGTATTACGACTTCCGGATAACACAATTATAGCATGAACAATAGACAATTATCATGAACAAGGAAATATAATAATAACCATTTTATTATTGCCTCTAGGGCATATTTCCAACAGTCTCCCACTTGCACTAGAGCCAATAATCTAGTTACATTGTGATGAATCAAACACCCATAGAGTTCTGGTGTTGATCATGTTTTTGCTCGTGGAAGAGGTTTAGTCAACGGATCTGCGACATTCAGGTCCGTATGCACTTTACAAATATCTATGTCTCCATCTTGAACATTTTCACGAATGGAGTTGAAGCAACGCTTGATATGCCTGGTCTTCTTGTGAAACCTGGGCTCCTTGGCAAGGGCAATGGCTCCAGTGTTGTCACAGAAGAGAGTCATCGGGCCCGACGCATTGGGAATAACTCCTAGGTCGGTAATGAACTCCTTCATCCAGATTGCTTCATGTGCTGCCTCCAAGGCTGCCATGTACTCCGCTTCACATGTAGATTCTGCTACGACGCTTTACCTGCAACTGCACCAGCTGACTGCCCCACCATTCAAAATATACACGTATCCGGTTTGTGACTTGGAGTCATCCAGATCTGTGTCGAAGCTAGCATCGACGTAACCCTTTACGACGAGCTCTTCATCACCTCCATAAACGAGAAACATATCCTTAGTCCTTTTCAGGTACTTCAGGATATTCTTGACCGATGTCCAGTGTTCCATGTCGGGATTACTTTGGTACCTTCCTACCAAACTTACATGTAACATCCCAAATTTTCAATTTGGAATGTTATACATTAGATCATCTATGCATATCATATTTTATTTTGCATTTTGGTTGATCCTAGAAATCCTAAGCAACTCAAGGACCCACGGAAAGAGTTGGGGGTTTTGTTATTTTCATATTTGAGTTTTCTCAAATTTTGAGAATAGGATCATTTGATTTTATTTATTTTATCATCAATTATTTCTATTACAAAAATATGAGAGAGGGAATAAAATGACTTTCCCAAAATAAAGAAATATTGAGGATCAAATAATAAAATCAAATAAGATTTTATTTCAGAGTTTTTCGGTGTTTTATTTGAATTTAGGAAAAATGTGCGTGTTTCAAAATTGCATTTAGGTCCCAAATAAATGTTCACCTTGTGCAGCTTGATTTTAGAAGCCCGTGAAAATTTATTTCAGAATTTTTGGAGTCCGTTTAGTATTTATTTTTTATTTTTTTCTGCGCGTTAATAAAAAAACGAACCGACCTACGGGCCGTGTTCGGCTAGGACTCCGGCCCGAGGTGGCTTTATAAGCCGGCCCAGCCCCGGGGGAACCCTAGCCCCGAGCCGCCCCAGCCACCCGACCCTGCGCGGCGCCGCCGCCCCGCCGCCGCCGCCCACGC